>NC_060156.1:4656097-4704734 GCF_021292245.1 Micropterus dolomieu | reverse complement strand
GGAATGACGACATGCGGCTATACATGTCATCACTGGTCAGATTTGGCAGGGGTCCAGAGAAAACTACGGTGTCCGACATTGTTTTTGCATATGTACACACCGACTCAACATTAATCTTAGTGACCTCCGATTGGCGTAACCAGGAGTCATTTCCGCCGACATGAATAACAATCTTACTGTATTTACGTTTATCCTTAGCCAGCAGTTTCAAATAAGACATAATGTCGCCCGCTCTGGCCCCAGGGATGCACTTAACTATGGCCGCTGGCTTCGCTAACTTCACGTTTCTCAAAATGGAGCTGCCAATGATCAGAGTTGGTTTCTCAGCGGGTGTGTCACTGAGTGGGGAAAATCTGTTAGAAACGTGAACAGGTTGATGGTGCCCCGTGGACTTTGAATGCTTACGACTGTTCCTCCTTCAGACAGTCACCCAGCCGCCCCCCCCCCCCTTCCTGGCTGCACAGGGGATGCCGGAGGACGGCTACCAGAGGCTAACTCAGGCCGTTCCGCACCAACTACCGGGGACTGGCTAGCTGAGGTAGCTAAAGACTGATCAACCAAGGTGCGGAGCCGGACTTCTAAATCACTGAGCCTCGCCTCCATGTATATAAATAAACTACATTTATTACACGTACCATTACCGCTAAAGGAGGCAGAGGAGTAACTGAACATCTGACACACCGAGCAGGAGAAAGTAGGAGAGAGAGAGAGGGAGAAGGAGAAGCCATCGCTAGCTGCTAAGCTAAAGTCGCTAACGGCTAAGCTAAAGTACTGTAGCGTCAGCTACCAAAACTTTAGAACAACTATGAGATTGAACAGCAGTCACTAAAAGATGGAAAGAACTGTGAGTGCTTAGGCAAAATTACTGTAAGGAATAAGTGTTTAGCGGACAGTTGGCTGCTGTAATCTAACAAATGTAATTGTTAGTTAGCGAGAGCAGCACAACACGGTACCAACACACAAGCTCCGGAAACGGAAATGAGTCGACACGCTTACCGCAGTACGTCAGCAGTACATCAGCAGATGATCCTGACACACACCAAGTTGTAAGTAAAGGCCCAGCTCTCAGTTAGCTGCTGTTATGTTAACGGTAATTTTTACTAACAGGCGATGTGAGATATACAGTACATCCACCTTTTTTGTCAGCATATAATGCGCATTATGCCTGCAGACAGGTAGCTGTGCTGTAACTAGGGCGATGGTTTAGTTAAAGTGAGAAATTAGGTGTGTGAGAGCCGCCTCTGAGTTTGTTTGATGGGTTAGAATTTGTCAAAAAAGGTAGGACAGTTCAATAAGAAATAAAATAAGATCCTTACAATAAACGTTCAATAAGATATGACTTGTAGTTATTATTGCACAGTGTCCAGCAGAAAATCGTATATTGCACATATCAGTAAACGGTGTGTTTCACATTGCCACCCCTAATTACTGTCACATGCCAGGGAATTGATGTGTTTGAATCAATTGAATTGATAACAAGGCTTCCAGGTCTCAGCAGCTCTCTGGCACCAGGTGGGACATCTGATCCACAGTGTGACTCTAGGAGGAAAATGTGTAATAAATTCTTCAGGTGATAAAAAATGTAAAGTAAATACAGATGATTCTTTAATAAATAGAATATTGAGGTGAAGTTAATTTTCTAACGTCATTTAATTCAAAAAGTGAATCTTTGATATATTCTAGATTCGTTACACAAAGCAAAGCATTTCAAACCCTTTTTGCTTTCATCTTGATGATTACTGTTTACAGCTCATGGAAATAAAAACTCCACTATCTCAAAATGTATAAACATTTTAGAATAACCTAAATACATTTCTGTATTATAAATTATACAGAAATGTCACCTGGAGAAGAGCTCTCTAATCAGCTAATTAACTCAAAACACCTGCAAAGGTTTCTGAAGCCTTTAATCTCTCAGTCTGGTTCTGATCCTCACAATTAACTTTTCCTCAGTATTCAAATTTTTTGAGATGGTCCTCTAAAAGATGCCTCAGTGTTTTAATGTTGATAGCACTATTATGTCACATACGTGGGAGAAAATGGAACAAGGGGGACTCTTTAAATGTTTTTGTGTTGTCCTTTTACAACAGACAATTTTATATCAGCTGTCAAATGTCCAGTAGCCAAGACTAGCAACGTTATTTTAGACTCAAAGTTTAAGCTTTGAGTAGAAGATGTGGAGGCATCAGAACCTCAACAAGAATCTTGTGACAAATATAGAAAGTACTTTTCTCTCTCAAGTGTCCTATTCCAGACAATAATCCCACACAGCCCTGGCGACAGCAGCAACGTTACTCAAAATAGCGGTGTGGGGAATTAATTAACATGATAACAGCCATGGCTAACGTTTTACAATATATATAGCTTCCATCATGTGATGTTTATTACAAGTAAGTTAACATACTGAGGTGACGTCCAAATAATTAATAACTGATTCATAGTTAACTCTTAACGTGGGTCTCAACAAAATCTAATGTTAGTGTTGCAAAATAACGTTACCACATTTATATATTAAAAAGCATTTAAAACCTTGTGAAGTATAATGTCAATAACAGATATGAGTTATTTTAATATTTTCTTACCTTGACTGTAGCTGGTAATGTCGGTAAACTGGTAACAATGTGTATTGCTCTTTAATTACCTTGCCCACTGGTGTATGAGATCCTCCATTCAACTGTAACCATATGTTACAAATAGGTGCTCAATAAAACCACCATGATAATCTGCTCATATAGAATTACAAGTTCCAAGCAATGACCATGCAGCAGAGCTGTGGAGCTTGCTTCTAGATTGTGGAAACACACAACAAAAAAGTCTATTAAAGAAACTTATTTCTCCAGAGGGAATCTGTCTAATAAGACATGTCTGACAGGCAGAGAATTGAGCCATTATAATGAAAAATACACCAGCTACCTGTATGTGTTTAAATATGTATACCAAACACACATAAACCACACTGTTGAGGATGCAGACTAACAAACATATGCATAATGGATGGAGGGCATTATCAGTGTGTCCTTTCTTTGCCAGCTGTGTATTCATGAGATGAGATTGCAGAGAAGGGACAGAATTACAATACCTTTTATACACAAAGACTGACAAAGCAGTGACTAAGTCATTTTGAATGCTTGAAAAGACACAAGGAGCCCTTGATTTCTTTCATCTCGTCCTGTGTTGAATCTGTTTAAGATTCTGGCAAGATAAACCAAGTGCAGGCTCAAGCTGCGGTATCTGTAAACAATAAGCTGTGATTGTACAAAAATCTTATAGGACATATACTGTATCCTGGTGTATTTGGTTAAAGTAAAAATTCTATATTGGAGTCACCTATTAAATCCACAAGAAGAATGAAAACTGTTGATGAACTGGACAAGAAAAACACACATTTTGCTTTCTTTCCAACAGTAAAATGAGGAGGCCGATACCTCTCTCACTTGCGGTTAGGCTAGGTTCAGAGCTAGAGTCAGGTCATTGTAAGACTAGCTTAGCATAAAGGCTGAAAACAAGGGGAAAATATCTGTTGTCACATTTGTTTAACCTGCACAAAACACAATTTGTGGTTTTAGGGGGATGTGCAATATTTTTTTTTCCTTTAGTTTAACCATCCACCCAACACTGTCCAATGTCTTACTATAGTGTAGATTACCAGATAAAATCAGGACAGGACAGGAATGGAAAGGTGCTGAAATGAATGATGAAGCCAGAGCGGAGAGCTGCTGCATGTCTCTATAGTCTGTGGACAGTTTAGTACACTAGACACTGGAGTAAATGACCAAGCAAGATTTCACAAATCATCATGGCAAGCTACAAAATTAGAATCTACTTGAACATCACTGCACTTGATACACGTCAGCACAATATTAGCAACCTTGAGTCACTCAAATTAGTAGGAAAGATCCTCCCTTATCAAACCAATGTCATTGTCAACCAACCACCAGAGTGACATTGTGTTGTGTGTGATTGTGAGGGGAAGACGATGAAAAATAAGCCCCACTTGTGACTTGGAAGTTGGGAGGAGTGTAGTCATTGGTATTGCTGTTTGTTACATCACTTGATTAGTGTGGTTCACTGCCTGGAACAGTCAGCATCTGTCTCAATTGCTCTTGCGTCAAGTCTTTGAACATTAAAAGTCTGCATTTTTTAAAAACAAATAGAAGCTGTTTTTCATACACTTACATAGTGTAAACACAGCATATAAATTAGGTGCAAGTCTTATGAATGAATCATTTAAAAGAGACTCAAAATGGGCAATGTAACCTGTGAGATATAGATATATATATATATATATATATATATATATATATATATAGATATAGTCCGAAACAAGGCAAAATAAATTCTGAAATTGTGCAGACAAACATACAGTGAACGACACAGACAATAATCCAAAGAAAAAGTCTAAAATGTAGATCCCCACAAAACACTGGGAAACACGAAGAACAGTGCTGAATGCTCTCATAGACTGAGTACAAACTATCGACAAACAGTTGGAAGACAAAGACTTGTATACACAAGATCGGTGGCAATAATGAGACACAGTTGGAAAGGAACAGACTAAAAGGAAGCAAAGTAAGACAATGACACTAGATGCAAAACTACTTCACATTAAAGCACAAACATCACCACAACTGTGACAGATACATGGGCTGTACTTACAGCATAGCACCTTTCTCGTCTTTCCGACACTACATCACATTTACACACATTCATACTCTGAGGCAGAGGCTAAAGTGCCATTTGCCATCACAGACACATTCACATACATTCACACACCAACGGCATTGGGAGCAATTTGGGGTTCATTGCCCAAGGATACCAACATTCTGATAAGTGGACAATCGCTCTTCCCCCTGAGCCACAGACACCTTATTACATTACCACATACTGTGTGTGCACACAGAAATAGAGAAATTATGATCCATGTATTCAAAAAACCACCTGTTTGCAAGAAAAGTAACAGCAGCAGTGTAAACATGTAGGTTTAGATTGTGGCAATGAGTGTTACAGGATAAATTTGTAATTGCTCAACCATAAGGGATGGTCACAGTTCTGCCAGCAGGTCAAAGTTTTCACTTATCCAGTAAAATATGAACTTGATAAACATTATACCTGCTAAACATCAGCATGTTAGCAAATAGCCACTCTGTGTGTGATATTCTGAATACATCCATGGTCTGTCTCCTCTGTCTCTGTGGAAACAGCAGTGAAGTTAAACTAAACTCACACTGAAAATAGTCATTGTTCTCTGTCTTATTAAAGCAACAAGGAAAGAAGACCCCAGCGATTTCTCCACATATGATCAAATATAAGAGCATTTATCTTATCCCTGATCAGTTCAACCACTAATTGATCTGTGAGAGAATATTGATCTATTTAGGAGAGGGAGCATCATTAGAGCCATAAAGACAATACAATGTTGCCTTGCTCAGTTCATAATGATTATACGATTCATTCATGTGTTTGTGTTGTTAGCTAACTTTAGGTAAACTGTTATTGTTGTAAATAAACTTTTGAAGTCCAGAAGTAGTTGTTGTTGATGTTGTTGTTCTTCTTCTACTTTCTGGATAGGACGGCCAACCAGGATTTGTATGTAGTGTGGGAAAACCAAGACAGACTACAATCAGATTTGTGATCTGGCAAAGAGAGACGCGTGACTACCTGGGTAACCTTACACCGGTTTGTTTGAGGAGTAGCTGTACGGATGAGCTCTGGGTCTTCCCTGCGTCACTTTATTAAACAATGGTGTCTTCATGGTTACCACTTCATACAGAATAATGTTGAAAAAGAAAGCATTATTTTACATGCTTTTTATATAATCTTACATGGAACGACCAGTGTGTGTGTGTGTGTGTGTGTGTGTGTGTGTGTTTCCTGTCAGTCTTGTCTGTTGGCTTGAAATAATATCAACAGGGTTTCCATTTATTTGCATACATTTATGTTTTAGGTCAGAAAAGGAGATCTGTGACTGACCCCCTACAGCACCTCCCCTTACTGTAAGTCACCAAACTACCAAACAAGCTGAAACGAGTGACAGAAATATCACTTTGGCAGAACAAACAGCTCGGTTGCAGTAACAGCACCCACTGTGTCCTGTCTGACTGCGAAGTGAGTTGTTTGATTAGTTGGTGCATTAGAATATTACCCTGTGTATTTCTCTCTGAGGAGATGGTTTCAGTTGTAAGCTACACAAGCAACTGTTACATTATTAACCTATAGGCTATGCTTTTTTAAACACCTAGTATGGTTTCATAGATGGTGTCAGCTGAAGGGTGAACTAATGGCAGTTGGGTGAATAGGGAGAAATAGAGTGATACGCATAACATAAAGAATTGAAAGTGGCAGAGCGGCGGCGAAAGAGATTGACATAGAGATGACCGCTAGTCTAACTGATGGCATGAGCTTTGGGGATTCATAGCACTCATTCATTCCTATACGACATAACTTACAGCAGGGTGTGACCAATTTGTATCCAGGGCTTAAAGTTCTCTGGCGCTGTTAGGATTTGGTTTTTGTACTGTTGTTTTTCCGGTGTTTATTTGATATTGTCTTGGTTTGGAGTTTTGTAATCTAGTTTATTATTTTGGTTCTTTCGTTTTTAGTTTCTTAATCACTGTCTTGTCTCTCATCTTAGTTCTTCTTCCTGCACCTTGGTTCTTGTTTTAGTATTTACTTCAGGTTCCTTGTCTACATTATTTTGGGTCTAGTCTCCTTTGTACTTTAGCTCTGTGTTCTCCTTTTGAGTTCTTGTTCATTGTACATGTGTGTTTCTGTCTTATTGGTTATTCTCTCTGCCCCATGTCTGCTTGTCTAGTATTCAGTAACCTTGTCTTGCCTGTTACCCCAGTGATCCCTCTGCATGTCTGTCTTTGTTTTCCCCTTCTCTCCCTCTGCCTGTGTGTCGCTCTCTCTCTCTCTGCCTCTCTCTCTGCCTGCCTGCCTGTCCCTCGTTAACCCTGATCTCTGTCACCTGTGGTGTGTGTGTGTGTGTGTGTATACACACACACACACACACACACACACACACACACACACACACACACACACACACACACACACACACACACACACATACCAGGTATATATATATATATATACCTGATGTTTCTGTCTTGTCTTTGTTGGTTCATTACTTTCTATGTGTGTTATGATCCCTCGTCGTCTGCCTACTCGTCGTGTTTCCCTGTTTCCCTGCACCGTTGGATTTCTGTTTCTGTTTGGACAGCTTTTGTGTTTCTGGACTTTGTCATCAGCCACTCAGTTTGAAGGTGTGCTCGCTTTTTGTTGCCTTGAATAAACCGTCTGAACTTTACCTGCTAGCCTACGTGTCCTGCATTTGGGTCCTCCAACTTGCTCAACTCTGCCATAACCACCACTGAACGTAATAGGCGCTGTGCCGGAATTCCGGCATTGGGCGATTTTGTATTCAACTATATATTATTGTCTGTGGAAACTGGTGGCTCTGTCTATCTGTGAAAGAAAAGGGACTGGCACTTATATACGCTATACGTGGACAGTCATTGGCTATTATAGGCCGTGAACAGGAATTAAGGTGTCAATTAAGGTGTCACTCAAAAGGTAAACATATTGACGCTTTTTTTGTTTACACGCTAACTGTAGTTAGCCTAATATAAAGTGTCGTAATGGCAGTCCGTGTGTATTTATTGATATAATAATGTTTTTTAGACTAAATCTTTCACTGGATTGGATCGTCTGGACCTTTGCCAACACAACAAGGCAATTTTTGTCGGAATGTGATCCACCGGTGGACTCTGGCTTCACAGATAAGTGGTGTCAATTTTGATAATAGGCAGAGCTTGAAGTGGGCCACCGATAAGTTACTTCTACATTTTACCCTTTTGGGTCCCGGGACCTTTTTACATACAGGTGGGCTCTATGTGGCGCTCATTTATTCCCATTCTCGCCTGTCTGCTAATCTCTTAGCATTAACTAATTAGAGGATTTGAATGGGGGGTACGAGCAGGGGTGGGCAATAAAACAATCTGGATAATTATCGAGGACCCCCCAGATCCCCCCCACCCTCTCTCCCCCTCCCCAATCATATATTTCCACATTGAAGTTTTCATTGTTTTTTTTCAGTGTACAATTATCTTCTCAGCTTGTTCTTGTGAACCCAGTATCGTGTTTTCTCATGTTTCGTGAGCTAAGTGGATCTTCACACCCCTAATCTGAACCCTATGTCCACATCAGAGTTATGCTCTTGCCCCCTACCCTCCATCTTTGTCGTAAACCCCGAACTCATTTCAGGCACAGAAAAATGTCTTGCTTTAAGCCCTGTGTATTGTATGTTACATGAATCATCATGCCTTCCTAAGAAGTGAGAAAATGTCTTACAGTCCTACATACTTCACTTACCACTGATGATACACCGAATCAGGTTTCAGCCAAGCTGTTTTTATTTGTGCTTGTTTATATGGGGAAAAAAATGTCAGGTTGTGAATGTGACATTTTGATTGTTACATATTTATTTCCTTTTTTTCCCTTTTGTCTGCATAATCTGGTTATGTTCCTGTCAGGCTGTGTTCCCCAGTTTTGGATATGACTAGTCATTTTAATACAGGGTTTCTTTGGGGAGGACATCACAGAGGAATACATTTTTTCTTCTTTCATTGTCTCGCCCACACTTCTCTCTCCCTCAATTTCTTTCCCTCTCATCATGTCTACTACTTTTTTCATCTGTCATTGCCTGCTCTTGCATTTCTTGCAATCATCTATTATAGTCCTGTGGTAGGGACATCTTCTTCACATTGTAGTAAATGAGGGCATAGAAAACATACCTGTATTCTGAAAATGAAAGTGGGCGAATTACACATGTTTTAAAGATTAATGGGTAACTGGCAAGCAGTGAAGTTATGTTCTGTAATTATCTCTCTATTTAGCAGTTTTTATTGTCAGTGGTGGGGTCTGCCATTCCCTGGCAGGATTCAAATTACCTATATAAGCACAAGGGATTTCCTGGAAATACTGCATGCATCTCATCCAGCATTATAGTAAATTGCGATTTGATTTTATTAAAACCTTCTGAACTGTAACTTTAAGGATTTTAACTTTAAAAATGTATTTTAGAAAATAAATGTTTAAATGATGCTGAAATCTGTCTTGATTTTAAAATTTGTCGTGGTGCTGTCGCTTCATTTAAAAATGATGAGATGAGACAAATGGGACATTATAATGTTAATGAAAAGCCAAAAAGAGTAGGCATCCATAAATGGAACAGTGGAAAATGCTGCAAAAAGTAATAATTTAAGTTTTAGCAGCCTCCTGATTCAGCATTTTAAATACTATGAGAGAAAAAGAGATAATATACCAACTCTGTTGTAGAACCATATCTTTTTGTGTGCGCACACACACACACACACACACACGCGCGCGCGCGCGCACACACACACACACACACACACACACACACACACACACACACACTCTATGTACTTACTATACTACATTCTTCAGGATGCCATTGTGTAAATTTCTTAACATTTTCAGTGACATTTATGTAAGTTCACTTTTGGGCAGAGACCAGACACGACAGAGTAGAGACAGAGACATAACTCCAAAGAATGGAGAGATGAGGAGAAAGGGAGAGACATGCAGAGAGAAGTAGAAACTTAAACAGCTGGTTGGTCTGATTGATGTAGGGGTTTGTGTAAAGTGGGATTGCCGGGATCCTATCCATGCATTGTAACGTCTTCTTCCAGGAATTACTTGACCATAGAGACCATCTGGGAGAAATACCTCCACTTCTCATCCATATCAGTCATCCATCTGTCTCTCTGGAGCTGTTAGACAAAACACAGTCTCAATCTCTGAGAAGGATGGAGGGAAGAGTCTGATGTAATCGTGAAATCAGTATCATTTACAAAGCTGGACATAATGGAAAATATACCTGTCATGATCTGGCTTGCCACCCTATCAGTTCTTAGTGTTTTCCATGTCTTCCCCTCCTAGGGTTTCTGTCTGTCTTCTGGGTGTGTCTGTGTGTCTGGGCATGGCACTGCACTATGACAGCAGGTCCAATCATAAGACCCTGTGCCTTCTCTACACACCTGAGAGTCACCCCACAATCAACCCTGAACTTTATAAACTCTGCACTTCATTCTATGGCAGATTGTCTGTTTCAGTGGTGCACTTGCAACAGCCTCATTCAGAAAAGATATGGCTTTGATTGTTTCCCTGACATCCTGTCTTTTGCTTGTGCTTCAGGTTTTTGGCCTCAGAGCTTGGCGAGCTCTGTTTTGTCTGCCTTGCTTGGTTTTCAGCCTGTCTCCACCTGTCTGTTCAGCTGATACTAACTGCCTGCTCACTCACGGAGATTCATTGTCTGGAAACCCACCTTGCATTTTATTGTAGTTGTGGGCAAAGTGAGGCTTTGTGAAACACTAAAAGGTTCAAAGCAATTGTGCCAGAAATTGCGTCAAGGCTTTGAAACAATTTGACACCCATGTCCACGGTGACACCTTGTAGTCACTTCTGATTTTGGCACATCTTGCCAGTGGTTTCAGTAAAACGACGACTAACAAGTGTTTACGAATTCTTAACCTCTTAACAATACATGACCGATAGGATTATGGAGAAATCACCCTTTTAACAAAGAATCTTACAGATTGTCAGAGTTTTTAAAGAATGATAAATGACGGAACAATGTCTCGCATGTTATGTCAAAATTTTGTATTAAAAAAATATTAGTAGTTCTACTGTTTCTCTGTTAAGTATGACCTCCCCAGCGTTGGAAGAAATTCTCAAAG
Source organism: Micropterus dolomieu (assembly GCF_021292245.1). Classification (NCBI taxonomy): domain Eukaryota; kingdom Metazoa; phylum Chordata; class Actinopteri; order Centrarchiformes; family Centrarchidae; genus Micropterus; species Micropterus dolomieu. Next base: position 4,693,971 of record NC_060156.1, on the reverse strand, counting down.
CATCTGTCAAACAGTGGTATTAGCAGTTGCACTATAAATGTGTTCCCACAAACTGTTGCTTCCTGTGGTTGCTAATGTTGCTGCTGGTGAGCCTGAGGACGGTGATGGCTGGGCTTCTGATTTAATGGGAATTATACTTATACAGCAAAGGCATTATTCATCATTGTACATTATACTTAAGATGATAAACATACAATGAAATGAAGACTAAAACTGTTAGCTGTTAATGAACACATGAACGAAGCACACTCCAGGGTTAGGCTCTTCTCAGCTTCCTGGGCTTTGACTGGATTTCCAAAAGCCAGATTTTTAAATCTTTGATCCAGCAATGTGGCCAGGGCCAATACCTGGAATGATTTATGTCCCACATCTGGAGTGCATGCTATCCTTCAGGTACAAGCCTAATATACACAACGGGGCCAAACCATGACTATATTAACATAATGACATTTTTGTTAAGTTACAGAAGCATTGCGGTCATTGCAACTGGCTCACGTCTTGCACAGTTAATCTTCTGAGTTTGTGCTACAACATCCTTTAAAGCAGTATTAATTTAACTGTTCCTCTGACATTTCTGTTGTTGTTAGCTACAAAGGCAAGGCAAGTGTAGCACTTTGAATTGCCTTGTTGTTGAAATGTAAAAGCAACATAGGGAAATATAAAAACCATTTAAATACAATTTTAAAAAAATGGTTTTGTAGAATCTTTATTATTTTTTAAAATGGGTTACGAATAATCGTGTGTGTGTGGTGGTTTTTTTTTTCTCTCTCTGATCCTTTTTATCCTACGATATTTATTTCCTCTTCACGATCGTCACAGTGAATCCAGATTGTTTGCGCTACAATCTTGGTAAAAGCAGTCAAAACAGTGGAGGAAAAACGTCTTCAGTAATTCTACTCAGCCCTGCTCAGACCTCAACTTAGTCTAAGCAGCGGAAAAACTGTACTTATTTCTACTTGGCCTTGTTAAGTCAGTCAAAACAGCAAAACAACAACAACAAAAAAATGCAGTTGCAGTTTGGAGCCAGCATATTAATAAAGGCCCTGAAGCCCTCATTCTCCAATAGTGAAGGGCTGTAGATCTTTCACCACCATATTCATCAAAGCCTCAACCAGCTCCCTCTGTCTGCCTTTAAAAAGAACACAAAACCCACTGTTAGACAAAATGATCGAAATTGACCTGCTTGACCTATCAGTTGCCTTTGACACAGTCAACCACAGGATTCTGCTATCCACACTCTCAACAACGGGCATCTCGGGTAAAGCACTCCTGTGGTTTGAATCCTACCTCACGGGGCATTCCTACAATGTGTTGTGGCAAGGACACTTATCCTCCTCCCACTGCCTCTCCACAGAGGTGCCCCAAGGCTCAGTGCTAGGGCCCCTTCTCTTCTCAATCTACCCCACCTCACTGGGGCCGATCATTCGCTCTCATGGCTTCTCTTACCACTGCTACGCAGACGATACGCAACTCTACTTATCCTTCCCGCCAGACGACCCCACAGACTGTCTCTCTGACATATCTGCATGGATGAAGGCTTGCCACCTTCAACTAAACTTCTCTAAGACTGAACTCTTGTTCATTCCAGCCAAGCAATCTATCCACCATAACATTAAACTAAAAATTGACTCCTCTACCATCACTCCAACCAGGGTAGTGAGAAACTTGGGTGTCATGATTGATGACCAGCTGTCCTTTTCAGACCATGTTACTGCTGTCTCAGTCATGCCGCTTTGCTCTATTACAACATAAGGAAAATTAGGCCCTACCTCACTCAGTATGCCATCCAGCTTCTGGTACAGGCCATGGTTATCTCTCGCCTCGACTATTGCAATGCTAGTAGGTCTTCCAGCTTGTGCGGTGAAACCCTTACAAATGGTTCAGAATGCAGCAGCAAGTCTGGTTTTTGATCAGCCCAAAAGGACTCATGTCACTCCATTACTCAGTGACCTCCAGAATCAGATTCAAGTCACTAATTGTCACGCTCTGCCATTCTTTGTGTTGCACTTTTGAGTTTCTCTGAGTTATTGTTTGGTCAGTTCTTTATCTGTTATTTAGTTGGTCTTTGATTCCATGTCATGTTCTTAGTCTTGTACTTTAGTTCGTGTCTTTAGTGTTTACTCCTCGTCTTGTGTTCTAGTTCTGTGTTCTGATATTTTGTAACATGTGTTTCTGTGTTGTCGCTTATTCACTCTGCCCCAGGTCTGCTTGTCATGTCAAGTCTCTGTTTTCCTCTGCTCTCTCACTGCCTTGTTAGTCGTGTGTGTGTTGTCATTGTTCATGTTACCCCCCCCCCCATCTGTCGTGCGTGTACTCTCTGCCTGCCTGTAACCAGCCTTGCTCGTCTTGTCCCCTGTACCTTTTGGATTTCTGTTAGGATCACCTTGTTCTTTGGACTCTGTTAACCAGCCACTCTGTCAGTAAGTGTGCTCACCTTTAGTTTGTTTTCCATCAATAAACCCCCGTTGACCTATACCTGCTCCACTCTGTCCTGCGTTTGGGTCCTCCAACGTGCCTCCACACCACTAATCGTGACACTAATACTTGCATACAGAGTGACTACTGTCAGGACCGGGGGCCAGAAACTCAAACGCAGACTAAAGAAATGCACAGAAGTGGTTTATTGAGCACAAGGGGTGTCCTGGGAGAGGTTGGGGTGAGGTGGTCGTTCTGAGGGTCTGCAGTTCTGGTCCCAGAGCTTAGATGATTCCGGGGCACAGGAGGGAATCCGCGTGGTGCATGTGCAGGTTTCTGAGGTCGAGACAAAGAGAGAGCAGTTAACACTGGTACGAAGGTTCAGACAAAATACTGAAACTAAGACAGACAAACTGGCTGTCATGTCCATTCGGTTAAGTACAATGATCTTAGCAGCTGCCCAGTCAATGTGAGGATTGTGTTTAGTAAGCCAAGAGTGCCCCAACACCAACGGAATATATGGCAAGTCTATCACAAAAAAGGAGATTGTTTCAAAGTGAACCGGACAGGTGCGGGTCGTCACTCGAGCAAGCAGCCTCCCGTCAAGTGTGCTAGCCTCCAGCGGCTCCTTTAGCTGCTCTGGCTAACCCCAGCTGCTTCACCAACGTGGTGTCCAGAAAACTCTCGTCGGCTCCTGAGTCGATGAGCGCCAGGAGCTCCAGGGTCTGGGTTCCCCAGCTGATAGTGGTGTGTAGCTGAGTTCGAGGACGGGAAGACTGAGGCATGGTCGCCCGGCTCGTTAGGATGCCTCCCCTGGCTAGCGAGCCCTCCGGTTTAATGGTCTGTTAGGGCAGGAGGCGATGTAGTGACCAGGTAGACCACAGTAGAGACAGGCGTTGTTCCCTCTGCGGCGTTCCCGCTCCTCAGTACTGAGCCGGCTCCGGCCCAGCTGCATGGGCTCGCCCTCGGGGTCCTCCTCTCGCCGAGCGGGCTCCAGAATGGGTTCAGGATGAGGGGGTCTGGATCGTACCGGAGCTGGAGAGTATACTCTGTGGCGGGGGGCAACATCCCTGCTGAGGCTGCCGCGTCTCTGCCGTTGTCTTTCCCGGCAGCGATTATCTATCCGAATCGACAGGGTAATGAGATTATCCAGACATTCAGGTTCAGGGTGGGACACTAGTTCATCTTTCAAATGTTCATTTAGCCCATTGGTGAATACAGACAGTAGAGATGCCTCATTCCAACCGCTCTCAACGGCGTCCTGAACTCAACGGCGTATTCAGCCACGCTCCGGAGTCCCTGGCGGAGGGTGAGCAGTCTCATGGAGGCCTTTCTGAGGCATAGGTGAGGAGTTGGAGAGCGAAGATAAGACCACATTGCATGAGGAAAGTTTGGCATTGGCCTAAGTTGCCATCATACCTCTCTGGTGGGGATACCCACGGTTCCCTGGCGGAGCTTGCGGGGAGTCCTGGAGGTTTCCCATGCGGAGTGACAGATCTTGTAGTCCTCCCATGATTTCCTGAAGGGCAGTGCTCCCTGAGTGGAGACTGCATGGCGGACCGGCTCTAGGTCTGCTGAGTCCATTCTGGCCGGATCGTTCTGTCAGGACCGGGGGCCAGAAACTCAAACGCAGACTAAAGAAATGCACAGAAGTGGTTTATTGAGCACAAGGGGTGTCCTGGGAGAGGTTGGGGTGAGGTGGTCGTTCTGAGGGTCTGCGGTTCTGGTCCCAGAGCTTAGATGATTCCAGGGCACAGGAGGGAATCCGCGTGGTGCATGTGCAGGTTTCTGAGGTCGAGACAAAGAGAGAGCAGTTAACACTGGTACGAAGGTTCAGACAAAATACTGAAACTAAGACAGACAAACTGGCTGGCGTGTCCATACGGTTAAGTACAATGATCCGGCGGGGACTGGAAGGTTGGCAGATCTCTTAAAGGTGTGTTGATTGCAGGCAGAGGCCCTGGTGTGCTGATTGCGGATGTGCTTCAGGTGGGAAAGCCTGGAGCTCAGATTACCACGCCCACCAGCAGCCTCAGGGCAACAGGCAGGCCAGGGTCACGACCGGGGGTTTGTGACAACTACTGGGTCTGCACCCATCTACCTAAACTCCATAATACAAACTTACGTTCCTTGTTGGCCACTATGCTCCTCCAACAAACGCTGCCTGGCTCTGCCATCACTTCACACAAAGCAATCCCAGTCCCGGCTGTTCGCATCTGTGACACCACGATGGTGGAATGAGCTACCACACGCCATCAGAACAGGGGCGTCCCTCTCTAACTTCAAGAAGCTCTTGAAAACTAATCTCTTCCGAGAACAAGAAACAACCAAAACACAAAGTAAATTACAATGTTATCTGACCCTAAAAAAAGAATTCACACTAGCAAATTACCTGAACACAATAAAATGTCCTAAACTAAGAAAAATGTTGACAACAAACAGACTGTGTGAACACAGCCTGGCCATAGAAAAGGGTTGCCACAGACAGAGCTGGCTACCACAAGAGGAGAGACTGCACTTTCTAACCTCATACCCTAAATATAAAACAAACACTTTACAAACAAACCAAAAATACCCCGAATTCAAATTCATATCACACACAGAAACTCCCCTATTTACTGGGAGAAATGCCCAAATGTGAAATATTTGCTACAAATTTTTCTAATTATTATTTTGATTGTTTGATATTTTAGTAATTGTTTTTTGCATTTGATACTGATTTCTTTATTTTTATCAATTAATTTTTTTTTTTAATACGCACGTGCGTCTGTCAGCCGTCTGTAGTTTGTATGCTTTGGCAGTATTGTTATACATTCATGCCAATAAAGCTAATTTGAATTGAACACTTCCTCTTATAACACCTCCTAACCTCTAACATGCACTTCCTGTGCTCTTCTTCAATCCCCTTACAATTATCTTGTATTGATTGCACTTTTTTTTGTTAACTCTTACCTAGGGAAGGAAGTATTTACCCCATTGATGTGAAATGAGCTCTTACTAGTATGTATTGTCAGTTGTAGATTTGTATTTGATGCTTGTATGTTCCTCAAATGTAAGTCGCTGTGGATAAAAGTGTCTGCCAAATGAGTAAATGTAAATAGGCTATTATTTGTAAGCTGGATGTACAACAGCATTGGCCAAATGCAATAAATACAGTGAGTACAGTTTTGTAAAGGTACTGCACACTGAGCAGTACCTTTTTTAACATTTCAATTTCATTTCAAATAATTTAGACATTATGTTAAGCATATTAACATGGACCCTGGCACCTATTTCTAGGAAAACCGCCTAAAATAACATACCCAAAATAAATCAGTAATATCTCCAACCATTAGGCCTAGATGGATAATTCTGGTCTCTTTGAAAGGTCAGAAGCTAAGGAATATAAATCCATTGTACATTTATTTCTCCATTACAGACTACATGGAGATGCAATACAGAAAAAACATATTTTCATCCCCTCCCGGTAAAAAAAAAAAGCTATATTTTAATGCAATAAACATTATAAGGTCGATTATAATGCACCTGAATATCTTCTAATACACCTAGAATACAACTGTAAATTTGATGAAAAGAAACTGATATACAACAGTTATTACATAATTTTTCTAAAATATACCAGGCGACTGTCCATATTTTGGCCATATTTACTGTTTATATGTTCACTTTTATTGGGAGTTATCATCAAAATATTATTTCTCTCCATACAACCACGTTCCAATTAACCTAAAGCTTCCAAAACATTGAAATATTGATTAAAAAAAAAGTCTATATGTGACCAAAAGCACTCCCATGCTTTACAGGCCATAGCTTGAGAACAGAACATCCTACAAGATGTATTGAAGAGACAAATCGATTGATATCCTGCATGTCTGTGTAGCTCCTACGGGTCGCCAGCCGAGGCCGATAAAGACCGCCTCCGCCAAAGCAAAGTCTTCTCTACTTCAATCTGACAACAGAAACAAAACTTACTGACGAAGCCAACCTCACCAAGATGGTGGCTCGCCAGACGGTCTCTGTTGACAAAAAGTGCCGCTGTTTTTGGACGTAAAACAGAACACAACACAAGCAAAAATCGATTACATCCCCTATATCGGGCAAGTACTAGTGCTAAGTACTTTATCAATGAGATTTTAACACTTTCAAACAAGGCCTTGCTTAGATGGCCCAGGAGCAGCAGGCCTATGTACAAGGGGATGTCTATCTTAATCTACACTATCTTACCCAAATGCAGACACAGACAGAGCAGAATGCAGTTTGATTTATTTGCTTTATTTAACCAAGAACTAACCAAAAAGGCTTACATGAAAGCATGGCAGATGTCCAAAAAGGTTCAGCAGGTAGTCCAAATGGCAAATGCGCTTAACATGAAGATATAGCAGGTTAGGATAGACTGGAAATAATTGGAAAGAGCTAGCATGGCTCACTAATTTACATGCAACCAGTGGAGACTTCAGGAAGTTACAGCCAATATCAGCAAACAAATAGTCTACATAACACATTGCACATAACCCACAGTAAAATCACAAACAAAGTTTTTAAACTTTTTTTTTTTTTTTTAAGTCTGGTCTATTTTTTTGTATGGATTAAACAAAGGAGTTGTAACATGTTAATTTGTGAGCTTTACAGGTGCCCATAGGTGGATTTTGATCCCTACTGACAAAGCCAGGCTAGCTGTTTTCCCATTTGTTTTCATTCGAAGTTAAGCTAATCGGCTTCTGGCTGTGGTTTGATATTTATCTTAAAGATGTGAGTTGTTTGTGGTTTTTTTTCCTCATTTATCACTTGGCAAAAAAGCGAATGTGTATTTGCCAAAATGTTACCCTATTTCTTTAACTGTACTAGATATGAATGTAGAACATAAAGCTAACTGGCATAGCATATTTCCTGTTAATTTTTAAAGCAGAAGTAGCTTTTAATTATTTCTAAGTACAGTAACAAGTATATTCTCAATCATACTGTTTATTATTACACCTGTGCATGTGGTTTTGCTTGACTGTAAAAATATTGTATTTCAATAGAATATTGGATTGATAGACAAAATTGCAAGGTCGAAAAAGAGGGATTAAACAAAGACAAAACAGAGAGAAAAAGACAAGATAAAAGAAATAAGGGGGAAGACAGTGAGACAGACAGGTTGATGAGGGTCTATAGGTCAGTGTAAAAGTCTGACCTTCAGTTTGACTGATGCTGCTGGCATTTACACTGAGTGTGTGTGCACGCGCAGACAGAGAGAGAGACAGGACTGTAAGCACAATATCTGTCAGTTTGCCTCTTGCCATAAAGACTAATGCTGAGGGACAGAGGAAGATATCTATAATATGAACTGTTGCTACTCCAGTTAACCATGAACTGAATATCGGACAGCCTGCTAGTGTCTGTCTGTCTTTCAATTCAAAAAGCTTTGCTGACTTTGTAATTATTTTTAAACTACCAAGGCATCTTCCACATAGAAGGGAACAAACACAGATGAATACATTCAGGTAATCAGACGTTTATATTTCAGATCTTTCTGTATGATTTGAGGGTAACATTCAACATGTGAAAAACAGAGGGGTTAAGGTGAGTGGTATAACTAATGTGCATTTTGGTTCTTCAAATTATGTCCAGGTACAGGAGGGCTGTTCACAGCAAGGTGGTAAATGGTTTTAATTTCACTAATCAAATTTGCTAGAAATTATCCCACTTACAAGAATGTAAAAGAATGGCTGTTTCACTCACCCCGCTGTTGTCTCCAGGAAGGCAATTATGATTCAATGGTATATCAACAAAATTGTCCCATATGAGTCCCTATGACTAAATCTGATCAAATGGAGGTCTGTGCCTCTTTGGTTTGTGAAATGAAAACCATTAAGAATCATTGTACTGTGATATTATGATTTAGGAGACCATTTGAGGGCACCATTATTATAGTGTAAACAACAATTATTAAAGAACAAAAAATGTACTGACCAGAAACACTGTGTTGTCATGGTTTGGAGTTTTGTCAGTCTCCTATTTTATTTTGAAAGTGTGTCTTGTTTTACTTTACTACTTGTCTGTGTTGATTTGTGTTGCCTAATGTGTTTCACCTGAGAGTAATCATCGTGTGTGTGTGTGTGTGTGTGTGTGTGTGTGTGTGTGTGTGTGTGTGTGTGTGTGTGTGTGTGTGTGTGTGTGTGTGTTCCGTGTGCTTCCCTGGTCCTATCAGTTCGTCTTCATTTGGTATCTAGTACCTCTGCCTGTTAGTCGGCCGTGTATTTTGTATCGTGGTTCTCGCCTACCTACCCACCCCGGATTTATTGCTCTTCTTTTTGTTTATGGACTTCGGAATAACTACCTGTGGACTGTTGGATTTATTTTATTTCTGTTTTGTGTTTCTTTCATTTAAATTGAGAAGACTGAACTCGTATGCCTGGTGTTTCTGGGTCTGGGTCCAAATCCCTGTTTTTCCTGTGGATGTCTGCACTCGGCACTTGTGACAAATGTATGAGAATATGAAATTGAGTGTTGCTTAAAATAGAAGTTATAATGAAAAAATGTATTCATTAGGCCTACGCTTAGCACTCTATCGGCAATGAACAGTTCCTTAAATCATAGACTCTTCACATTGCCTTGCACATTTGTTTGAAATTAAATACTAAACTCAATAAAGGTAACATGGTTTTGCCTGAACAGTGTAATTTCACCTGAAAATTTAAGTTTCTTACCTATTGTCCACACTGCATAAATTTGTTTCATTATATGAAACCTGTCTGTGTCGACAATGTGTACATCCACTCTATAGCACAGGCTGAACTTTCACTTTCAATTCCCCAGCAAGGCTAAGTCTCCCCCTGCCAAAACACATACCCACACATCACATTTACATTTGCATATTTTGCTAAGGGTACAAACCAGATTGTCTGACTGGGAAGAATGCAAGAGAGACCCAATGTGGATGATGAAAGCCTGGACCCTGAAAACAATTGAACGCATTTCAACAGCAAACAAACTGTGGCTGCACAAACCTCCAAACCTTTAAAAGCAATCCTCTTCTGTTGCCATATTGCACATAATCTTGTCCCCATTTTGTATGTGGTAATATATTTAACATGCAATAACCAATTTTTACGTCCACTTGAGGGAACTGCATCCTGCTATAAACACCAGTGACATGTTAACTCCTTATTTACACTTTCAGCAGAGACAGAGCGTTAGCATTAACATAACGTCAGCATTCAGCCAAAGTTGTGTTCCTGTACACCTGATGAATCTAAGGACAATGATTACTGATTAATTCTCCTTTCTGTTCTGGGTCAGCTGTCGCAACATATCAAACCTGAAAGAAATCGGTGTGTCTTGTTTGATAGCAATTTATATTTTAACACATCACTAAGCTTGTTTAGTCATGTTTTTCTCACCTCAGAAATATTGCTACAATAAGGTCTTTTTGGTTTGAGATGCCGAAACTGTTGTACAAGCTTTCCCCCCAAAAGGTATGATCACATCACACCTGTTTTATCCTCTTTACATTGGCTCCCTGTGTTTGTTTGTTTTTACGATTCATTTTAAGATTTTATTCATTACTTTTAAGGCTCTCCATGACCTGGCTCCAGATTATATGTTGGATCTTTTCATTCCTTATAAGCCTTTTTGTAGCTTGAGCTCCTCAGTGAGGGTCTCCTGTCTCTTCCTGAGTTAAGGCTGAAATCAAAAGGTGATAGAGCTTTAGCGTCTGGGCCCCGAGGCTCTGGAATGACCTGCCTGAGTCAGTGTTATTTATTTGCCCCTCAGGTACTTTGTCATTCACTGTGGTATTTTATATCATACTTCCATCTGTGTCTCTGTGAAGCACTTGTACTTTGTTTCAGACTCATTACATATTAATATATTGCTGCAACTAACCCGCTCAGTCAATTCTAATGGTTTTAACAATGCAAACAATTCAACATAAAATACATTCAAACAATCAGATGTTGTCCCACTTGGTAACTAGGCACAGCAACTACAGTATCAAACTCTGCACAAGATCTCTCTCCAAAGAACTATCTCATTCCTCTGCTATTTTCCCTCAGGCTTCACAAACAACCTGAACACATGTATCCCTCCAACCCTGCATCCTTTCCAATTCTCTTGCTTCTAACTTTCCATCCCATTTTCTCTGACCCCCACCCACCATTGATACCAGCCACACAGACCGAAACCCACGACAGTGATCATTTCCTCCCGTCTGTTATGCGGCAGGTGGTTCCCAGTTGAATGGCAGCCATTTTGAGGGTATGAATGGTATAGAAGATCATCACTATCTAATCCAACAACAACACTGTCATAGAAATAATTAACAAAGGCGTAACCTGGTTTTGACTAAGCACCAGTTCATTATCTGACTCAAATCTACAAACTCACTTTCTAGCTTCTCATGCTAGAAATTACGACAACTGGCACCAGCCTACAACCAACACCGCTTCTCTATCCATTCATTCATTCTCTCATCCCTTACCCTTTTTCCCCTTGTCTCTACATCTATCTTCAACCCTTCATGAGACTGCTCTGTTATTTTCGTACCTTAGCTCAGGCAAAGTGGCAGTTACATTTATTTTACATTGATTACACTGATGTTCAGCTTACTCTCCAGTCAATAAGAAATTCAATGAACTTCAGGAGAAACAATTGAAAACAATTCAATATGTATAGGGAGCAACAGCCTATTTCATAGCCTCTCTCATGTGTAGCTTATGTGACTTCCTACTGTATATACTGCATCATCGTTTTACAAACATTACCTGCAGTGGTTTCTCTGAAACCAAGAAATTATAGTAGTTTGGCCTAGACTGTAATGTCTACCAGGACATCTGGATTGGCTTGCAGAGGTCCTTTGGATTTGATCTTATTCATAGTGTTTAATTAGTTAAAAATTAATAAAAAATAATACCATTAAGTGGCCAGTAAAACTCTGATCTACTGGCCAGTTTGGATAAAAAATGTTGGACACTGAATACAGTGGGCAGGAGCCATGTTTTTATAGTCTTCTGAAAAAGGGCAGTGGTGTAGTGTCATGGCCCATTGTCACATTACGGAGTTCCTCTTGATGGCAAACAGAGCTCATGAGATGTCCTTTCAGAGATGATGGTACCAGGGACACTGTCAGGCCAAGCATGATGTACTTTACTAAACTGGCTTAGGTTGTCAAGAGGTCATGGGACAGCCGAGGTACCTGGAGGGAAAAGTTTCAGTTCTCTGGACAGATTACAATTAATCACCACTATCTTGATCTCGCTACAGTACTTTAGACCCATTCAATTATTCTCTCACACACACACACACACACACACACACACACACACACACACACACACACACACACACACAGAGAGAGATAGAAAACAAATTGTCCTCATGTCAAACGCCTCCATCCTGCACATGAGCTTTGTTAGGAGGTAGAAAAAACTCAAAAGACACTAAGGCTGGCTTAAGGCCGAGGTGTTGAGGAAGCCTGCGGAGGTTTATTTACCAAAATAATGGGCTTCCTACTGGGATCCTAACAAGCCCAGAAGGCCTGCCTGAGAGTAAGTATTTTTATTATTAGACTTATTCTCAGGGTGAGAGGTGAAATTGGCTTGAAATGAGGTGAAAAAAAATAAAAGCAATGCCTTGTGGCTTTCTGTGAAATGAAATGATTGTAGCTGGTACTGGAGGGTTGGTTAATGTCAAGTATGCAATTGCCAGGGGGGAGACCCCCCCTGGTGTACAAAAGAGGGAAATTTGACCCCCCCCCCCCCGATCCATCAGCCTGTATTCAAGTTCATAAAACTGCAGTGATGGGAAAAATTAGTCTTTGCTGAATCAGATCTTTGAGTCTCATTCAGTAAAATGAAATCTTTTTACGAGTCATTTCGTTCATGTATACTAGGCTGGTTCTTGTGGTGCTGCAGCGCTCAAGTGGGCGATGTAAAAAAAATAAATAAATAAACAGACAAAGAATAATGCTCATTCACTTCTCTATCATCTTTCAATAAACCAACTAACCAAATTCAATCCATGTAAAAACCACAGAAATGTTGTCAGTATTCACTATCCACTACTCGCTAAATATGTCTATTTTCACAATCTTTCTTGAGTATCCAACCAGACCAGCCATAGCCTATACAGTCCCCTCCAAAAGTATTGGAAAGGTAAGGCAAATTCCTTTGTTTTTGTTGTTCACTGAAGACATTTGGGTTTAAGATCAAAAGATGAGTATGAGACAAGTTCAGAATTTCAGCTTTTATTTCGTAGTATTCACATCTAGATGTGTTAAACAACTCAGGACATATCACTGTTTGTATTAGACCACAGCATTCTTAGGTGAGCAAATAATCTTAAAGTAAATAACATTTAATATTTGGTGGCATAACCCTTGCTTGCAATAACTGCCTCAAGCCTGCGACCCATCGACATCACCAAACTGTTGCATTCTTCATTTGTGATGCTATTCCATAGTGATGGCAAGTTCAAGTCTTTTGACAGACTCGTTCATTCAAATCTTGTTCATTAAAATGAACTAATCTTTTTTTTGAGTCATTTCGTTCATTTGAACTAGGCTGGTTATTGCGGTGCTGCAGCCCTCTAGTGGGCGATTTAAAAAACAGCGCCGTTCTCAAACACGGAAGGCTGCCTGGCTTGCTTTATTTGACAAAGTATAATGCACAAGTTCACCTCTTGATTACTGTATATCATCCCCCCTGGGCCCACAAATTCAAGCCATTTAAAAAAACACCGAAATATGTTGTCTATATGCAATCCACTACTCCGCCTAAATCCTTCCATTTTCACAATCTTTCCTGAGTAGTATACAACCAGACCAGCCACGTAAAGGCTTATGTATATAATTACTATCTTTAGCTCATTCATACAGTAGCCTAACGTTCCTATCCATGAGTAAAATATTAATCAGATTTGCAGTAAATATATTGAAGTAATAAGCTTGATACACTATATGAATAACCACACTCTTATTAAAATTCAACCAATTTAATAATAATCTGGATCAAGCCACCAAGTTCTTAAAGAACTCCAGCACAGAGACAGGAACAGAGAAGTAAACACATAAACGCAGCAGTTTGGCAGGTCTGGACGCAGAATGGGCCACATCAGGTCCTGATTCTGCAGACAGAGAAACACACATGAGCACATCGCTCTCAAACACTGCAGGTTGTTCACCAGTCACGAGCTGTGAAACAGCATGGCTCTGTTGGTAAATAAAAAGGAAAAGTTACGTTGCGTTCTCTGGCGGACCTGGATCAGCTGTTAGGTGTAAACAAACCACAGGGCTAACGCTAACGTTCCTACGTGGCTGTGTTTTAATGTTTTAATGACCGGGTCTGTTTGTTTTGGAGAGGAGACGACCTCGGAGGTAATTCGGCTCCCGGTATAACCCTGTCAGGGCTCTGAAGTGGAGCGGACCCAGAACAGCTCTCATCAGCTGTTGGCTGTAAACACTAGCAGGACTGAAGTTACGGTACGGCTGTGCTAAAACTATAACTTGGCACAACATCACTGCGCTGTAATAACGTTATGCTTTATAAAATGTCACATAATTAACAAATAAGCTATATAATATCAGTCCAGTGACTGTTACCTGACAGCCGACCTGCTTCTCATTCTCCGGCGCTGGCAGTCACTCAGCCTGCAGAATGAATGAAAGACTGAGGACCCATGTGAGCGGTGAACGAGTCGTTCATTCCTGCTCCACAGTAGCTGTCATGTGACAAATGAACGACTCGGACCTAGAGACCCACAGTTGAGTCGTGAACTAATCAATTCTGTTTCCTGTTTTATTGACCCTGGAACTTTCCCAGAGTAATTAGTAGGAGGAGCGGCAGCTCAGTTTGGGATCCTTCGGAAACGGCGCAGGGGAAAATGAGCAGGCGCGCTGGTTAAGGTGAGACAGTGGGGATTTCGCACTGCGCTCCCTTCAATCCACCTGGCGAATGTCCGCTCTCTGGACAACAAAATGGACGAACTGCTGCTCCTCAACAGAACTAACTCGGACTTCTGGCCAACCAGATAACTAACGTGGAGAAAAAATGTCCAGACTCCCTGCTCATAGTTCTTGGGGACTTTAACAAAGCAAACCTCAGTCATGAACTTCCAAAATACAGACAGCATATTAAGTGTCCCACCAGTGACACTAACACACTGGACCACTGCTACACAACATTAAAGGACGCCTATCGCTCTGTTCCCCGTGCAGCCTTGGGACTCTCTGATCACTGTCTGGTTCATCTTATCCCGACACACAGGTAAAAACTGAAATCTGCTAAACCTGTTGTAAAGACTGTGAAAAGATGGACCAACGAGTCAAAGCTGGAGTTACAGGCCTGCTTTGACTGCACTGACTGGAGTGTTTTTGAGGCTGCAGCCACTGACCTGGACGAACTAACTGACACTGTGATATCTGTTAATCATATCAGTTTTTGTGAGGACATGTGTGTGCCGACTAAAACCTTCTGCACATACAATAACCAAAAACCCTGGTTCACAGCGAAACTCGGGCAGCTTCGTCAGACCAAGGAGGAGGCCTTCAGAAGTGGGGACAGAGTCTTGTACAACCAGGCCAGGAACACGCTGACTAAAGAGGTCAAAGCTACAAAGAGGTGCTGTGCTGAAAAGCTAAATAACAGCTTGTAGTTTTAGCTGTTATTTAGCTTGTAGTTTGTGAGTGTCCGTAGGCTTCTCCACAATGACCCTGTGTCGTTGTGGAGAAGCCTACGGACACTCACAAACTACAAGAGACCATCCCCCAACACTGGTACTCAACGACTGGCAGACGAGCTGAATGGTTTCTACTGTAGGTTTGAAAAGCCCAGAGTCACACCTCTCCCCCACTCCAACGCCATCTTCAAACAGTCACCTTCCCCCTCTGACCTCTCACCTGCACTCAAGATCTGTGAAGAGGACGCGAGTCACCTCTTCCAAAGGCAGAAGATCAGGAAGGCTACTGGACCTGACGGTGTGTCACCATCGTGCCTGAAAATCTGTGCGGACCAGCTGGCCGCCATCTTCACACAGATCTTCAACAAATCACTGGAGCTGTGTGTAGTTATCTCCTGCTTCAAACGCTCCACAGTCATCCCTGTCCCAAAAAAACCCTCCATCTCTGGACTGAATGACTACAGGCCCGTCGCCCTGACATCTGTAGTCATGAAGTCCTTTGAAAGACTGGTGTTGGCCCACCTGAAGGACATTACATGTCCCCTGCTGGACCCCCTGCAGTTTGCCTACAAGGCTAACAGGTCAGTGGATGATGCTGTCAACTTGGGACTGCATCACATCCTGCAACACCTCGACTCTCCAGGGACATATGCTAGGATCCTGTTTGTGGACTTCAGCTCGGCGTTCGACACCATCATCCCGGACATCCTGTCAGCCTCCACCTGTCAGTGGATCACAGACTTCCTGATTGACAGGAGTCAGCAGGTGAGGCTGGGAAACATCACATCCAGCACCTGGACTATCAGCACTGGCGCCCCCCCAGGGGTGTGTGCTCTCCCCACTGCTCTTCTCCCTCTACACCAACGACTAAACCTCAGGAGACCCATCTGTCAAACTCCTGAAGTTCGCTGACGACACAACAGTCATCGGCCTCATCCGGGACGGTGATGAGTCGGCCTACAGACGGGAGGTTGATCAGCTGGATCTCTGGTGCGGTCAGAACAACCTGGAGCTTAACACGCTCAAAACTGTGGAGATGACCGTGGACTTCAGGAGGAGCCCCCCACTCTGCCCCCCAACAAGATACTCAACAGCCCTGTGTCTGCTGTGGAATCCTTCAGGTTTCTGGGATCGACAATATCCCAGGACCTGAAGTGGGAGCCCAACACTGACACAATCATCAAGAAGGCCCAGCAGAGGACGTACTTCCTGTGTCAGCTCAGGAAGCTCAACCTGCCTAAGGAGCTGCTGATCCAGTTCTACACAGCCATCATCCAGTCTGTCCTCTGCACCTCCATCAGTGTCTGGTTTGGATCTGCCACCAAAAAGGACAGGGACAGACTACAACGTACAGTCAGGACTGCAGAAAAATAATCGGTGCCAATCTGCCCTCCATTCAGGACTTATACATTTCCAGAGTCAGGAAACGGGCAGGAAACATCACTGCAGATCCAGCTCCTCCCCTCTGGTAGGCGCTACAGAGCACTGTACGCCAAAACCAACAGACTCAGGAACAGTTTCTTCCCACAAGCCATCACTCTGATGAACAGCTGATTTCTGACTCAGTGTCAGGAACAATTCCTGTGCAATAACCCAGTAACTCTGCCTCTAATCAGCCACCTGTTTACTGGTTTCCACTTATTATTTATTGACCATTCTCTATTTCAGTGCTGTTCATACTATGTCATATTGTACTGTATATACACTGTATACCAATACACCTACCTCAGGTCATAGGTCTTATTTATTTTTTCCAGCATCCTTTGCACTATGCTCCATCACACTGTGTACATGTATATCATCCACCTTCAACATGTACATAATGAGAATAGTTTAATCTTGCATTCTTTGCACTCTGATTACTGCACTATTTGTCAATATGTCTATTGTTTTGTTCATTGTGTGTATATTAGCATTGTCTACTCTAGCTTGTCTGATTTTATTTTTGTATAAGTAAGCACATCATGAGCAATGTTCAATCCTGAGTCAAATTCCTCGTATGTGTACACATACCTGGCAATAAAACTGATTCTGACCATCTCTGGGTACTATACAATGGAAAACTGAGCAGAGTCGAGTCGATCGATTTGCGCTATGGTAGCATTTTTCAGCAAGGCAGCATAGATCGTCAGAACCTCGGCAACAGTTCAACGTTTAGTCCTAAAAGATGATGCAACTCAGACTCTGTTTCGGCCTGGAAATTCACAATCACAACCTGTAAGTATGCCTTATTGGTTGTAAATTATATTTAAAATAAACACGGCAATGTAACTTCAGACTGTTCAAGTGCAGAGTTGTTGTAAATGTTTGCTAACACAGCTAAAGTTATAACTATAATGCTAATGTTACACCTGATGTGAAAGCTACTGAGCGTCAGATATGGTTTAAACAGAACTCAGAAGCAGACAAAGACGGGAGGCCTTTCACAGAGTTTATTGAAGAGCAGTCAAAACAAGGTGGGAGCGAGTGATTCAGCTGGGTGGCAGGCTCGACGATAAGCAGGGAAGGCAGGCAGAGTGTACCCCTCCAGAGAGGCAGGCAGGTATAGGCACAAGGAGAGGCGTTCTCTCCAGACTAAGAAATCCAAAGAACAGAGATGAAATTAACCACAAAACGTAACAGAGAGTACAAGGTAGTAACAAGGCTGGGTGCCGGCTAGAGACCTACGGTATACAACATAACAATCCAGCAAAGACTGAGGAGAACTGCAGGGCTTATGAAGCAGCACAGAAAGACATGATACGAATCAGGTGTGCTAATCAGTCTGCCAGACAGGTGAGTGAGCCAGCCCCATGCTTCCCCACCAGTCACGCCTCCTGTCAACCTGCAAGGGTAGAAACTAGGTAGAGCCACAAGGAAGAGAGAGAGAGAAAGGTGGAGCGACAGAAAAACCAAAACACACCAGCCAGCCTCACACACTCAAAAATAGAAAGTAACAAAACAGTCATCCACACACAGACCCTCCCAGCTTAGTCATAGTTGAGACATCGTGACACTGAGCAAACGTTCAAATTGTTTGGCCAATATTTATGTAAAATTTAGTTGAAATATGGTGATTTTTTTTGTAGTTGTTTATGGTAAGATGTGGAACAATGATGTTGTGTGGTTGTGGACTTGGGAGTAACTTATACCATCTGCTTGGTTATGGTCGCAGTCTGAAGTGGCTTTAATTTGGATCACACTACCTTGTTTCTTACGACCGCCCTTCTCTGCTTCTGATTGGCTAGTAGTCCTTACTTGGGAACTATGCAACTAATGTGCAGTATGAGGAAAAATATGGTGTTTTTTGAAAATTAAACCATGTAAACCTGTTCTGGTACAACTCCTTATTAAGATTTTGAACCTGAAAATGAGAATAATACCAACTCTTTAACACATCTAGATGTGAATACCAGGAAATGAGAGCTGAAATTCTGAACTCTTGTCTCATACTCATCTTTTGATCTTAAACCCAAATGTCTTCAGTGAGCAACAAAACAAAGGAATTGGCCTTACCGTTCCAATACTTTTGGAGGGGACTGTATGTGTGTGTGTGTGTATATATATAATTATAATTATAATTACGTCTCTAAAGTGCTCATTCATAGTAGCCTAACGTTCCTATGCATGACTAAAATCTATTTAACATCAGATTTGCTGGGAATATATAGAAGTAATAAACTTGACACACTATATGAATAAACATTATTAAAATTCAACTAATTTAGTAATAATCTGGATAAAGCCATTAAGTTCTTAAAAGAATTCCAGAACAGATAGAGGACCAAAGAAATAAACACAACACAGCAGTTTGATGCTGATCAGACCGCATGGGTATTGCACAGGTGTGCCTTAGGCTGGCCACAATGAAAGGCCACTTAAAATGTGCAAAATGTGCAATGGTAATGCACAATTTTCATTTGAAATGTGAACACAAAGCGGAGTAAAAGTATGACAGAGAGAAAATGCCTGACTGGACATTATGGCATATGCCTGAGGTCTGCTTATTTATTTTCCAGCTCTGTATCCTCCTTTCAGTTCTGTGACTTTTTCTTTGAATTGCTTCCTGAGTATGTTGGACTTGGTGATTAGCTGGGCCATGAGTGTGGCCCATTGCACAGAGGAAAGGAAAGAGAGTCGGGATAGGAGCCATGTTGGCCTAGCTTGGCCCAGCTTGGACTTAATTTTGCTCACGTCCGGTGGACAAAATGGGACTCATGTTGTCCAAGCAATGGAATTCAGAGACTGTTGTGCTCACATCGTTACAGAGACCCGCCCCAGAGAACTTCCCGCATCAAACACTCGTAGGGTGGTCCATGTTCAGAGCTGTCAACGCAAGACTCTGGCAAGATAAAAGGAGGTGAACCGTCAATGATGCTTGGTGTTCAAATGCAGTCAAGATGGACAGTGTTTCTCAACTGTCATACAGACATTATACAACTATTAATTTCATTTTAAAGGTTTGTCTGTCGGTTTGTCTGTCGTATGTTTTTAAATAAGATAAATGAGTTTCATGCTTTCACTTGTATAAGTTGCACTTCACTGTTAAATGTAAAATTATCTGGCCATTTATGTTGTTATGGAGGTTGTTGGTTTACTCCATGGTGCAGTTCATATATGAAATTTATATATATAATATTCAGTAACAATGAAGCACTGCTATATTCTGACTTGGTGGTGTTTTGTGTCAAATAAAACACTAAACAGGCACATACTGTGGCACTGCTGTTTTTTACAAAACTGTTTCGAAGTTCGGTGAGGTCACTCCTGGAGGTGTGGATAAGGTTAAACATAATACTGAAAACTAGCTCTATGACAGACATTGTTAAGGCATTTCACTTAAAACAAGAATTGAAAGCAATAATACCAGAATAGATAATGGATAAAGGCATACCATGTGAGATACCACTGGTCAAACTAGACCCTGTGCTCATCTGGTATTTTTTTTAAAGCACTTTGCAGACAATTGAGATGAATGCTGAAGCAATGAAGCCAATGAAAAGGGATTTCAAGTGCAAGGTCCTCTGCTAAATAGAAATTATTTCAGCTTTGAGTGTCTGTGCTCTTTGATAGTCATCTCTTAGGTCTGTCATCACTGTGTCCTTTCCATTGTAAGCAATAGGCAGAAAATAGACAAACTTTGGAAGCAACAGTAAACTGTGCCAGTGGTAGTGTTGTTTCCTTCCTATGTGCGATATAAAACCCTGCACAGCCCATGCAAACCTCTTTACCTCTCCTCATAGAGTGGACACACCACTAGAATGCCCAGACTGCAAACTAAATAATTTTCATCCCTATTTTCTCTCTCAGGTTAAATATTTATAGGCTTAAGCCCATTGTTTTCTTACATCTTTTTAAACATCTTGCCATCCCTTTATGGCATTCCAAAGGGAAAGATGTGAAATGTGCTTGACTTTGCAAAACAAAGATATTTTTAGCTCACTTTTATAGCTTTTTCTGTAAAAGTTTGTTCAAATCACCAAATGCTCAGGGTATTGAAAAGTTTCTCTATCTCTCTGGTGTCTTCAAATTTCAGTTTTTATTAATAATATATACATCGTGGGATGCACAAAATCCTTTCATTGCACAATAATTGCCAGTATTTAATACACCATCACAGATTTATGAACTTCTCTCCTTTCAAATGATCATGTAACTGTTACCTCTATCAAAATTAAAGTGGCAGTGAACAATGAGGGATGTACGGCCGCTCAAGATTATGTCTTAGAACTGACCATTGAGTTCTCCCCCTGCTTCTCCTATTATATATAAGTATAAGCAAGATTAATAAACTTCACATAAACTGTATAAAAGAAGTGGACATAGCCACCGTGATGTCAAACATTTGTCGCATTATTTGTACTAGCTTAGTTTACTTACAGGTCAATAGGTCAAGCTGACAGCGTTCCCCTGTGCCTATCTCCTGCATGTGTATATGCAGTGGAGCCTGAAGAAGTATTTTTCAGCCATAATGAATTCCATAAACATCTATGGATGACAGTGCTGAGCCACTGCTGGCCTTGCACCAGCAGGTGAAAACTTGAAGACAACCAGTCTAAATTGGACATGTTTCAACCACATTACTCTGTTGTCTGATACACTCACATTTAAACCAATGCACTCACATTTAAACTTTCTGCACTCATCTATTCTTGGTCTACTAATGCATTTAAGTGCAGTGTTGTGTTTCTGGCTGTGTTTTCAGTCTGTACACAGCCTAAGGCATTATGTGTGTGGAACTGAAGCACCTGAAGTCTATATACCGGATGTTACTAGGTGGGAGATCCCAGATACCGGGTATGTCTGCAGGTCAATAAACAGTGTATCAGTATTCTGACGCTGTTGTATTGACATCAGATTTTCACATTCTCTATAGTAGCCTGAGACATTAGAAGAGCACTGGTATGGATTTTGTTCAGAAACAATAAACATTATTCAACCGCAGCTTGTGTTTATCAGCCATTCGCTGTATCTGTCTTTGGAGCAAGAATTTCACCTTGTAATTAGCAAAGATTAGCTTTCAGCATTAAACATCAGGCACATTCACTATTCACCATTAGCATTTAAGTGCCATACATTACCCTGCCTCATCTTACTGTGGGTTTGTTTGCCTTTCTTTTTCCAACTACGACCTATTTAGTCTTAATGTGTTCTCCTCTTCTGACATTTCTTCTCCTCTGTAGCTTATTGGTATTCTTCCTCTTTAAAATTGCTCACCTGCTTAAATTCCTCTCCACCTCCTCCCTCTTTCTGTTTTGGCAGTCTGGTTCTTTGTTAATCTGGTTTTAATTGTGCTTTAATTCTCTCTTCGACGCCAGCCTCAAGATCACATTACCACAGCAAATCAGGAACATGACCCCCTCCTTCCTCCATTCCCTCGCTCAACCTGCACAGTTTTTCTCTCCTTTTCTCCGCCTCTCTCTCCATCATGCTCTCATTAACAGTTTTATGACAGCTCTCCAGCAGTAATGGACTTTAAGGTACCCAGAGTGTTGTGCAATTAATATTCTCATCACACCACTCACTCTTTCACTTTTCCCCTCTGTGCATCTGCTTTACTCCCTATTTCAAGCAACATGACATTATCTTTATTCTGATCACACCTTCCTCTATCTTTCCCTGCCTCATGAAATCTCTCGGCTATGAGGATGTACTCTGGATGTTTACGAAAGACACCTGTGTGTACATTTAGACTTTACACTGACTCCTAATGTTTACATGGCATATGCATACATGATCACGTACTTTTTGCAAATTTTTATTTATTTATTGTCACTTGTTATTTATGTCTTAAGCTGGGTATACACTGTACCCAGTCATCTGCTCCCAAACGGCAGGCGTTATCAGGCTTTCGCACAGTCGAAGCAGAACCACGAGTGGATTAGCCACGATCAGTGCTTTATTTTCTCACAGCGCTGACACAAAGTAGTGAATGGGGTCTGAAAGTGCCATGGCAACACAACGCTAGCTATCAAGTTAACAAAAAAATGCTATTATACTGTGCTTTGTTACTTTTGGAAAGCCCTCTGTGTTCTATGTTTGGGAAGGTGTCTGAAGGTTCTCAGTCATCTAGGTTATAGTTATCCAACGAAGGTTGAGGTCAAGGGCTACTGGAATTGGTTGAAGATACTAGAAGATGTTTCGTCCCTCATCCAAGAGACTTCTTCAGTTCTGACTGACTGGTAGGGAAACTCAGCTATTTAACCTCTGGGATCGTTAGCTAGGATACCGCAGGTTCGTTTGTGCTCCTGGCTGTGGTAACGACAGTTGTCATGGTTGTTTGAGCCACCCATGGCCACGTCTGAACGACCATCGTTGGCATCTTCACCTGAGGCCAAGAGGAAATGCTTGTTTAGTTTCCTGGGAAGTGAAGAAAG
The DNA here is from genome assembly GCF_021292245.1 of Micropterus dolomieu. NCBI lineage: Eukaryota > Metazoa > Chordata > Actinopteri > Centrarchiformes > Centrarchidae > Micropterus > Micropterus dolomieu. The sequence continues at coordinate 4,671,046 of NC_060156.1, read as the reverse complement.
GACAGCATTGTAAGTGGGAGATAAGTGGTGACGTAGACCCCCTCCTCTGTTCAACGACAGTTTCTCAACCCGGGTGTAGATGGTTTCCTTGACACCTCTTTCAAACCATCCGTCCTCTCTGTCTAAATTGTGCAACTAGTGGTCCTCAAACGAGTGTCCTTTATCCTTCACATGTAAATAAACTGCTGAGTCTTGACCTGAGGAGTTCGCCCTTCTGTGTTGAGCCATGCGTTTGTGTAGTGGTTGTTTAGTTTCCCCAATGTACAGTTCTGTGCATTCCTCACTGTACTGGATCGCATACACTAGATTGCTTTTCTTGTGTCTGGGTGTGCGGTCTTTGGGGTTGGAGTTTCCCTACCAGTCAGTCAGTGTGGTCCTCAGTCCAAATGTACATACGTCGGACCACTGTCACAACGCAACACTTTACAACAAACTTGGTCTATTGATATGCAAGTGTAATAACTATTGTATCACTCCCATTAGCATTAAGTGCCATACATTACCCTGAGATACTGTTGTATCTTAAAAAGAACTGAGACTACTTCATAGGTGTGCAAATATCAAGTTAATTAAAGAACACGTCACAACAGAAAATTAAACCAAGCAGCGGTATAAATCTGTTTCACACCATACCGTCAAACTGTTAGCCCCTTACTAACAAAGCTGTGAGCTACGGCTACACACCTTCACCATGTTATGGTCTATTTTATCGTAATGTAGCATTGCGTTTGAAGAGACAATGCTAGCAAAGTTAAAAAAAACAATGCTGTTAGCCAGTATTTAGCCGGTGTTTGATGCACATCCAGCTGGGCTCCTATTCATTGTTTTGACCCTGGCTTTATTCTTATCCAGCTTTCTCAACAATACTCAACATATGTGAAACCATTGCTCCTAGCCAGTGTTGAAACACAAACCTCAAGCTAGAAAGCACGTCAACTTCAGCAACTGAACCAAATATGTTTACTAATTAAACATGTTTGGTTCAGTAACATGAAAACATTGCCAAAAAAAGAAACCGTGTCAGGAAGTTGTTGAAATCACTAGCCATATTTCCATCAGACTGTCAAGGGAATATTAAGCAAACTTTTTAAATGTTGCAAAACACATAAGTATGGGCTGCAAACCAGAAACAAAACCAATCGCATGGACCTGAGGACCATGGATCTGAGAAAAATTGGGAGGGCCCTCAGGAATGTGTTTCAAGTGGGCTAACAGCCATGTCTCTGCGCATAATGAGAGTATCCAGCAGGACGCCGACAGTGGAAACAGCTGATCAGTCGTGAGTTACATATTCACTATGTCAGAACTTATTCGGCAAAAGTGTTTCGATCTCTCATTTAGTGCATTCAATTTTTTCGACAATGACAAAAACCACCTCAAGCGAGTGTAAAAACTTTCTTGTAAAATTAACTAAGTTCTTTTGAAATTTGACATTTCCATCAACCTTTTCTAATACGATACTTCAGAATGCGCATAAAAAAATGTTGGAAACATGGCTACTGATTGGTGCATGCACGTTTTGGGGTCATATTGTAGCCTAATCAGTAGCTTTTTTTCTTAGCTTAAAATAAACCTTTCTCAAAGCCTTTTCATTTGTTATTTAACATTTCTTGTTGCAAGCTATTTTTCAGAACATTTTTAAAAAATGCTTTCAAAAAGTAATAGACACGTCCCATTGTAAATGATGCCGACATGTTTTATCTTGTTGACATTAAACTACATTACATCCAGGTTGATGATGTTCAGCTGGCAGACTCCGCAGTATAACGAACTTGAACAAAACCCACCCTACTCTGCCTCTGATTGGCTGTCAGGTTGAGGCATTAGGAGTGATGATTGGTTAGACAGGGCCAGGTGTAAAGTTGCAAAGCTCATGCTAGAATGGACTACAACAGGTAAATGCAGAAAGAAAATAATTGTCATCAGATCTACACAAATCACGTAGGTGACCCATTTTGGTATCAAAACAGCAAAAAGTGAGTAGTTTCCATGCTTGTAAAATAATTTTCCAGGACAACACAAGATTTTCCAGGACAGTTTGCTTTTTCTCTCATTTCCATTTGTTTTCCAGGGCACGTAGTAACCCTGAAGAAGTAGTCATTTTGTCATAGACTTCTGCAGGTTTAAGGTTCCCTAGGGTTCCGACTTGGTTTGATATTGCACAGACTCATAATTTTTTCAGGTCACTGAACAGTCTTGGGCTTGTGAAATTAAGAAGTTACAGATTCATAATTGACCCTTCACTAAGCCACGCCCCCTTAGTTACTGTTGCTTAGTCTGACAAACTGTTGGACCTTTTATCACAGCGGTGCCACTGTCTATTACTGCACTCCCTGGAGAAATGTTGTCTAATTTTTGAAAATGGCAATCTCAGAAAGAAACAGACAGGTTACATTTGAAGGTTGTATTCAGGCTGTCAAACTGACGTGAAAAAATAAAATATAAAGACAGAAGCTTAAGCCTACCAATCACAGAGTAAAAGTGAATCACTGCATCCCTGACGATTGAGACAAAGGACAACGGCAGGGTTTTGACTGTCTTCTTTGAAAAACCACTTCACCATCACAGGTGAAGAGGACTGTATGTGCTGCTGGGATTGAGTTGACCAGAGGACCTTGCTGGAAGGAATTTAATTGGTGGTGGAGGGGTATCAGCATCCATGTCTGTTCTCTAGGAGTCAGGCCGCCGGGGCCTAAAGCTACAGATTTAGTATGGGTTGACTTTGTTCAGCTCCTGCCTCTCTACATACCTGACCCTCCAGGAGTAGACCTTGATCCAGAACTTGTTTTACGTCTGGAGATTGGTGGGGTGTGGGTCGTTTGACTCCCACCACTTGGAGGGGTTTGGTAATCTTTAGAGCTACTGCTGTGTACAGAGGTGGAGGAGGAAGCAGCCCTCTGTGAAGCTGCAGTAGTACATCCCTGCATAACAAAACAAAAAAGAATACAAATACATTGCAGTATAAGTATCTGTCTGTCTGTTGTAGTCATTTTTCTAAGGTTACATGTCTCAATAAATTGTTTTTTGTGACTAAATTGGCAATTATGAACAAATAAAGTACACTTTTATTTCAAATATGAAAATCTCATCTCCAGCAGGATCAAGCCCCTCTGTGCAAGCTATATCCGACCATGACTCAAAACCTTCTTTTTCTGACTCCACATCTGCTTTACTCTCTTAACAAGCATTCAAAAAATGTTGAGAAATGTTGAGTTTTTAAAAATCCGTTACAGAGATATTATTAAAAGTATGAAGTGAGTGCTTTTGCGATCGTCAACGACTGATGTGTCCCAATAAGATTTACACTCCAAAGGCTTTCTGTAGTAGTGTTTCATCTTACCCTTCCATGCTGCGTGACCCAAACATGACCCTGTTCCTGCTCCTCAGCCAATTGCAGTGTGATAAATTACCTGCCTTCCATCTCCACTACTTATGCATCCATTCATATTTCTTTCAGGCATAAAAATATGCATGCATTCTCTTGCATACATAGCCTTTTAATATGATAATATTTATAATATCAAATGTATACATCGCATGTATATGACAGTAAAGATTAGTCTGTAGGAATGAACAAATTAACATAAGAGTGAAAATATATGTACGAGAGGCAACATTATAAGTTGCAGATCTAACAAGTTTTTTCCTCAAAACATCATGGGGGCCGATTAAAAAATCAAGCTGCTTCTATATTTAAACAAGACCTTAATTTTCTTCACAGGGAGGAAACTAACAGGATGTGGGGAGTCAGAAGATGCCAGACACAAGCTGCAACCACTGCTTTCCTGTCCAGGACCATGACATACATGACTGAGTGCCTACACAATGTGACAAATTTCAGTGGACAAGCAATAATTAGATCTAGGGGTGCAATATTTAACACAAGTCTGCTCAAAATAACAATGTAGAACAGTTTTAGTGCTTTGAAAAAAACAACACTACTGTCTAGTCTAGAAGCCACTGTCTTGTTCACATGGTTACCAGAAAAGGATCTCATGGTTTCAAGTGCAAATATTATGAAATTCAGGCCATTAAGAGACAGCCTGATATCCCAACTTTTATGTTGTCTTATACTCCAAAAAAACAAAAAGGTCAGAACACAGCCAAGATGCCACGTTTATTGCCTCAGAGACTGGTATGACCAGGGCAACTTGAGGTGCCCCGTTTGTAGAGTGCAAGAGCAACAAGAGCTATTCATACATTGTCAAGTTTAGAATGTGTATTGAGGATTGATACAACCTCTGCTGGATCATTTACACCTGAAACACACTTCTAACTGCTAACACTAGAACAAGGTCAATGTTGTAGCCCTAGGCGAGATTTTAAATTGCCCCAAAGCAGCCAAACTCACAATTTTAGCATGTATAGATGAACGGCCAAGTCAGTAATCATGGTCAATAATGACTAAGTGTCAGCAGCATCCTTGTCAACCTCAACATCATAGCGTAAATTGGGAGACCAAACCTACAGTATATGTGTCCCTGCATAAACTGTGTGTTAACTCAGACTGCTTTCTTGCATAATGGGGTAGATTTCTTGAAATGCAAGAGCATTGGTTTAATATCAGAGGTGGAGGGTACAGAAATGAAAAGGAGGGTCTGGTGTCCTCCCCCAGAAAAAAGCATTTAAGACTTCATTTCTTGCATTCTAGTGAAATTTTCTGCACCAGAATAACTCCCTTTAGACCGTTTGACCAACACAGTTTGGGACTACATGTTGACTAGAACCACCAACACCTCCTACAAATGCTGGTGGGTGATTTTTTACCCCCTGCAGCAACAGCGTCCATGAGTTTTTAGGTTTATTAATTTTACAATTGAATTTAAAACTCTTTGTCTTTGTCATCCATTTCAAATGGAAGAAGAAGAACATTAAGTAAAAGTTAAGAGCGTTTTGGATACTAATGTGTTACTGGAAATAAAGAAAACAGACCAACCATTACCCAGTCCTGGCTGTAAACGTCTCCAGAAAGGTCCGGCCTTGCCAGTGTCATTCAGCTCACACAGATATTGGTGACATATTATATTTATGGAATCTAACTATACGAATGCTTTTCACTAGACTGTAGGCTTACCTGTCATATGTGCTTGTCTGCCTCGATGACGGGCAAGGTGGGTGAGATGTGGACCTACCTGTCTCCAGAAGCCTGGGCCTTTTCGAAATGTTGGTTTGTTGTTCAAAACACGGGAATACAAAACTTCAGAAGAAGAAATACTCAAAGACTTGTCAACATGGAGGATGTATTTGTAATGCTACTTTCAAATTATTTAAATTTTACTGAACAAAAAATTGGCCACGGGTGTCGTGCTTACGTTCATTGTGAATTCCCATGTAGCGGCTGGTCAATTGATCCGTACAGTGTGAGCATGAATTGGCAGGTTCTGGCATAAAGGATTAATAACATTGCCACATCTGCTCAGCCTTACTCAGACTCCTGAAGCCAGCATTTTAGCTTTGGCTGAACTGCATTTTTGCACAGAACAATGTGGATTTTGTCCCCAATAATTTCCATGACTTCCATTGGAAGCTAATTAAGAAGTGATCTTCATATCCAGTATGAACAGGAAGTTTATACAGGAACCTGACTTTTGTTTTAAGACAGATGTTGAAGAAAGTCCAAGTCTCAGGTCTGCATGACTGTTATTGGAAAATAAACATTTCTATTCGTAACTTTCTTTCACGTTTTAAAGATCAGTTAATAAACAGGCGCAATGAAGATTGCTTTATTTCTGAACATAGAGGGCACAGGTCGTTCATCTTGCCACAAGATTAATATAATAGTTAACAACATTATAATAACATAGTAGAGGCAGTGGTGTAGTCTACGTGATACGCAGGTATACGCCGTATACCTACTAGGAATGGTCAAAGATTTCCGTATATCCCCTTTATATAAATAAAGACATTTCCACCATAAATTGGTGCAGAAAATGTCTCCAGAATGCAGGAAATTAAATGTTTAATGCTCAAAATCTTCTGTCGTATATTCGTATGTCGTATATCAATGAATATTTCTTTAAATAGCATTAAAATATCTTCTAGTCTTGCTCTTGTGACCCCAATATTCTGGATTGTCATGTCTCGTATGCTAAGTGTTTTGTCACAACTCTAATTTGAGCCCTAAAATGTCCCCACCACTTTTCAAAACAAAGTGACGCCCTTGCCAACTTGTAACTGTTACTGGCTGTTAAAGTCTTTGCAGTGTTGATAACACACAGCCTAAGCAGTCCTTCAGAACGCTCTCTATTACATGTACATGCATACTGTATGTATTAGTGAGTGTAGTGGTGCTTATGGGACATCGCTTTGGGACGGGGGAGTATGAGGCTGGGAGGGAAAAATCACAGTATACTCACTACAAAAAAATAGACTACACCACTGGGTAGAGGTTGTTTGGTTTTAGAGTCTGTTAGTTTTATTTAATGTTACTTGAACACCTTTTCCCTTATGCTAGACAGAATCTCTTCCCACACCGCGCTATAGCAAATAAATATTCTACTTCTCTACATGTGCAATGGGCTATCTCGTATTTAATGTCAGTAGTTATAACAGCCTGGACTGTTCCACAGGCCTGCTTTTCCCGGAAATGCTGACCTCTCTGTGAACTCTTCAGTCTCTTATCTTACTTTGAACTCTGAATTTACTCTTTAAGGTTTGCATTATAGCATCTTCCTATCTTCTGAGCGGATTCTGATATTGTTGTGATTACCTACTAAAAGAGATTGCCGGGGCAGACTGTGCAACCTGTCTTGAAGCAATTTCAAGCCAATCCCATGCTGTGAAGCATATCTGGATTATATATGGCGCTCAAATAAAATGTGTCTGATGCTGAACTGTGTGTGTGTGTGTGTAATGAGTATTTTTCTACAAACGGTGAGATCTCTCTTCTGTTGTTTGGCTGATTGAATTTAATTGTACATCAGGGTTATGTGCAAAACACTTTAGACAGGACAGATGAAATATTATATTATAATAATATATATATATTATAATTCTTCATTGTAATAAATAAATGCTAAATGAGCAACTATAAATATTTTAATCTGAAAAAATCTAAATTAATAACTGTCACTTTAAAATCAATGGTAGTTGTTTTGCATTACTTCTTTAGTGATTTTCCGTCACTTTGTGATTGTTTGCATAATTTTGCAAACGGTCACTTCATACAGGTTCTGATACTCTGTACATCACCTTCCAGCTTCCAGGTGCAGTCTGTGAGTATAAAATAAAATCAAGCAAAATGCATGGATAGCTGTTGAAATGCACAACACATCCTCTGCTCCCCCCATCCTCCACTGAAACTTTTCCACACCACTCCCTCCATCTCTTTAAATTCCTCTTACAGGCTTCTCTCTTGCAAAATCCTGTACACATGGTATATGAACATGAATTCCTGTTCTCAAAAACACATCAATGAAAAGTAAGATCTAAGATAAAAAAATTTGTGAACATCCTCTAAAGGTTCATTGCGTATAGAAATAGGGTGGTTAAACCCTGGGCTATGTCTCCTTATTAAGATTTTATTTTATTTTTTAAGAAAATAGACAGAATGGAAAAATGTGAGAGATCTAACAACTTAATTATCAATCTACCATCACAAACCCTGCAGGTTCTTAAAGTCTTTGAATCTGGCAACTCACAGAGTTGAAAGAGCATCTCTTGCTGGCACCAGGCTCATTTAGACATCGTACTTCTCCCATCAACTGAGTCAGTCTCCACTCTCACCCTGCAGTCCAAGCTCTTCAAAATGCAACTCTTGTCATGTGGGGATTTGGTACCTTCATCTGTTGCCTTGAAATTAAATCTCTCTTACCCTGCAATCCAGGCGTTTTACTACAGTGTTTCAGCATGTGGGGATCTGAACTGGGTAGACTCCTGCTTACTTGGGCTCTTTAAAAATGTGTCATTATTCTTCTTCATTTGTTTGTAACATGTTTTACTCTTCATCTCTGTGTTCATGCAAAAGCACAAATAATACATGTTGTTGTGTTGTCTTTGCTGATGAAATCTAAATGTTTTACCTCTCACAAATTTAAGAATAAAAGCAATTTAAAAATACACTTATGTTGGTTAAGAGGAGATTTTATACAACAGCAGAACAAAAATTATAGATAATTAGATTTTTAGATGATGTTTATTGCTACTGGAGATATTATTTCAAAATCATATGTTTTTGCAGAATAACACTTGTAGTGAAACAACGGTGTGGATTTGTGCATTTTATATGGAATAAAGTTAAAGAGCTACTCCAAATTCCTTTTTCTCTCCCACAGAGGAGCAGGGGGTGTTAAAGATCAACTTTCAACAGACTGCTGGGGAGACCCCAACGGAAGGGGGGGGGGGGTGAAAGTTGCTATCCCTGACCATAAAACTGGCACCTTTTTGATTCCGAAGCTGATAACGCGGGGGCCTGACTGTTAAACTGACAAAAGGGACACGAACCAGCGATTAGCATTTCCCTGAACAGCCTATCAAAACTGCCACACATGTAACCGTGGTAACTGACCTTGCTCTGTGTTTCATTACCCCATCAAAGGGATACCCCTTGTCTCACCCAATTGTGACGTAACCCAGGAAGCCGAACTTTAAATAACCAAAGACTGCAGTCTCCAAAGACTCAAAGCATTTAATTAAGTTTAATTAAATCTTAGTTACTTGATTACGTTTGCCTCTATTTGAGTAGTTATGTTACCATGTTGTTGCTATCTGTTGCTGATATTAGTGCTGAAAAGAATCTAAATAAGTTACTTTTGCAGTGTTTTTTTATTTTCAGCAAGACACTCCCTCATCTAATGTAATCAATACTTGTTCATAATACTTTCCTACAAAATTCCTTTAGAAATGATGATAAAGAAATGTCTTACTATACTCTTAATAGCCAGCTTGAATTTAAGTATGAATAACTAAATTCCCTGGTTCCTTAGGAGAGATGATCTTGGATTAATCTAAGCTTTCCTCATGTAACCTGAGCTCCCCCAAGTGGACGAAATAAGTATTACATACCATCGTTGGAAATGCCATTAAATGTATAAATATCCTGACCAATAATGTGACAATTGTTTCCTGTTACCAAATGCTTAACTTAGAACGGTACAACTGTTTGACCATTGAGGTTCGATTGTGGAAAATATTTGATTATAATACGCGCAAATAGATTTCTTTTCTTTAAGACATTAAGTTTAGAAAGGCAGTCCCTCGGGAAACCTGAAACGCTCTCTGGGGAACCACGCCCCAGACGTTGTTCGCCGCTTCTCTTCTCTCTCGGGTCTCTGGACGCTTCAGCACACGTCTGGCGTGCCTCGCCAGGCAACGCCCTCAGAGATGGCCAGCAACAGGCCTTCGTTCGCTTGAAGCTACACACGCGAAGTGCCGCGACGTCGAGAGCCATCGATCTTTCTTTCTTTCTTTCTCTTTCTTTCGTTAAAGTTATCAGTCCGTTAAGTTACACTGGACTAATTCAGGAACGACCAAGTTCCATTTTTAAGCTTTTTCGTCGAGCCAACTTCACCGAGGTCAGACCAAGCCACGTGGTCTCGCCAGCGGCAACGAAGGAAACATGTAAACAGCTGAATTGCCAGAGGAAGGACGGCGTTTTCTTCAGTCAGACACGGAGAACCCCGGAGAATCCCTAGCGAAAAGCCAGGATCGGGCAGCTAGCGTGGGACCCGTGCAACAGGCCAAAGCAGGCCGTCGACAAGCCGTGAGACCTAACAAACATTCTGTGGTCAGAGATTTCCTTTTAACTCCTAAACTCATAGCGTTAGCTTACTTTCATTAGTTCTCCTATGCCGTATGAGTCAAATGCTTCCCACAATCGAACCTCCATTTCTCATTGTTGTATTTAACCACCGTTTATATTGCATTAGTTAGAGAATAAATTCACTGTAATATAATCAAGAACTGTGTGTGTTGCCTATTTCTACGTCCCTGCCAAGAGAATTGACCCTTTAGATATGAGACTGACTGATTGATTTGAGATAATTGAGTGATTATTAACTAACTGATCACTAGTAATAATTGTATAATTATTAAAAGCTACCTAGAGGTCCGGAGACTCTAGGATTATAACAACTCCGGTGGTGCCCTGAAACGAGGAATATGGTTGATTTTTATGAATATTAAAATTCATAATTGGGTATTAATTCACATAAATTTATTAAAATTCATAACTAAATTAGGCATGCTACACACTTTTAAAAGGATGAACAAGCCATTGATAACAAGAGAAATGATGTCTAAGAGGGTTAGAAAGTCACCAGCAGTACTAGATGGTTACTAAAAGATTGCTATTGTAACCTATATGTAGCCCTTTAAGTTATTACAGTAGCCTGTGTTCACCTTTCACATCAAAGCAAAGCAATGTCAGCACTGCCTGACAGCAAAGCAGAGTCTGATAACCTGTGTCGACCCAATGGCAAATACAGTTATTTTTCTTCCAGTTCCTTCATCATAAAGGAGATTGTGGTCCTCCTCTCCATCAGTAAATGGCCTACAGTAAAACCCTGTCAGGTTGTCCACCCAGACTTTCAGGTAGCAGGCTGCAGAGTGTTTGTCTGGGAGGGATTATGCCAGGTAAATGGGGGATTTAGCATAATGTAGGCCATGCCTGTTTTGGCATCAGCAGGATATGGGGTCATGTAAACATTGCTGTGGCAACCCAATCCACTGTGGGAGGAGGTGATTAGGGAATTAAGGTGGAATGAGCTGTCTAATCCCTCTAATTTGACTCTCTATGCCTCTCTCCTGCTTTCACCCTCTTTCACTCACTGTCCTTATTTTTCCTCCCGTGCTGTGCTTGTTTTCACTATTCTTCCACTTTCTCACTGTCTTTACCTTTAGAGGGGAAGGACAAAATAAGTAAACCACAACAAAAAAAACTTTAACTTTGGAGAAACTAAACTCAATTAAAATATGAGTTGCCAAAGCATCATTAGACAAAATTAGCATCTCAAGGAGGCCAGATATTTAAATATGTAAATGCATTCCCAAATTGAAGAACAAATGATTTCCTCCCTAATAGTTACCTTATACATAGTATTTTGTTAGTTTTAAAATGCTTTGTTTGACAAGAAAATCACGTAGCAGATTCAGACACAAGGGCACGAGAAACACTGGAAACACTGAAAAATCAACATCCACAGGTACATCCACACACAGGCGGATACACAGAACGCAGGAGACAGAGCAAGACAGCTTCACGCAACAACCACATTCCTAACATTTGTTACTCAGCGCTACGTTTTGTTGGTCTGATTGGTTATTGTTCTAACAAATTGCGTCAAGAGGCATTCTTATCTGCGCCCATTCATAATGGCCCTTGGTAATCGAAAATGAACTGAGAGGTTCCAGACTCCTATACATTTGCAAATGAGTCTGGTAAAAGGAAGAAATATAAACATACATGTACATACAAGTAGGTGGAAAAAACCTGTATACATAAATATGCATGAAAAGCAGCAATGACACAATTCAAATGTTTCTGTAAGTTCCAAACAAATACAGTGTAAATGAATAAATATTAAATGGATAATGTAATAGATTACTATATAAACATGAAAATATTTTTTTCTCCTTGTATTTGTTTATTTGTGTGCAGGTGCAGCGTGCACTATGAGATAACCAGAGAGAGGGAAAGAACGACAGAACAGTGTCGGAGGTTAATTACATTAACACACAGCTACCTGGAGGACCAGCTGGACCCTGCACACACACAGAAACAGTACAAGTGAAGAAGAGAACAAGGACACCAATTTCTGTGAGTTTTGACAAACTTTTTAAAGTCAACTTAGCTGTAATCAAATTCACTCAAGACAGGTTTGAATACAGCATTTTAAGTTACAGTGAATGATGAAAATTACTGAGTGCTCTCATTACAATCATCCCTCTTTTAAAACTGTCTCTGTAGAAAAATCCAGTGCTCGTTGTCCTCACGATGTTCGTTAAGACTGGGGAACAATCTGCTGTGTCATTGGTGGAGCAGCAACTGTTCCATTAGAGTCCGAGCTGCTTGTATCTGATGCTGGCTGTACAATGGCTGGCTGTGCTCGTACTGGCAGAGGCAGCCTGGATCTCATCTGGGTCTGTGTGACTTGCTAAAGATGTCTGGACTGGGTCTGTACTAGTACTGGCTGAAGCTGGATGTGGATCAATTGTGCATGTACTGGCTGGCAATCCTGCATCTGCTCTACACAAACTTTTGCATAGCCCCAGTAAATTATAGGTAACAATACTTGCTATATTATGTTATCAGCTCCATCAGGCCATTCAAACTGGTACCCCCAGATTTCCTTTAATACATTATCAAATGTAAAATAGGTGATGTTTATTACCTAATGAGATATGTGTATTTATATTGCCCAGTCTGGCCAGCTCATCAACATTTTAATTTAATTTAATTATTTAATGTCAATTCATTGCTTTCCATCTTGCTTAGTCCAGAGTTGTAACTAAACCGTGACTGAGATCATCATTGTCTAGTTTTAAAATGAGGAGTGCAATTAAGCCCATGTATTTGTCTGGACTGGTCCGCAACAGTAGTTGCTGTGGGGATTTCATGCATAGTTTTGTGTTATAACAATCACTTACTATATTTGATACATTAAACAGCCTTTTGTTGACTTTTCGGTGGCTTTTACATTGACCTTTAGTTATATTAGAAGAGGTCCAGGTTGTTAAAGGTCATCTCTGGCTGAAACATATTGGCTGCAAGGTTGCCCTCTGATATTCTCTGTACACCGTTGTTCATTTATTGTCATAGCAACCTCGGCCACGTGAATGTGTTGTTGTGTGGATACTTCATTTCAGCTGCATTTCTAATTTCTCTGGTCGTCTTGATTTTATTGGTTGCTAATAAAGGCGCCTGTTCAGATGACCTGACCTGCTGCTGTGAGAAAAATCTAATTAAGCTTTAGTGCTTTTGTTATTTAATGGTGTTCGGGTAGCATTTATGAAAATATGCATTAAATGTGAGGAGCAACAACGATCAAGCGAAGCTGGTGTGGAGAACCGGGGTTGAAATACCTGCAGAGATGAGGCTGATTACTGGCAGGTGTGGCAGACTGGGGAGGTTGCTGACGAGGTGCAGGTGCGGGTTGTTGGCTGGGCTCAGGAGCAGAGAGAGAGAGAGAGGGGAAAAGAATACAGGGAGGCAGGCAGAGCAAAACAATGGGAGAAATAAAGCGAAAAAAGGAAATCAGGACACTCACCATCAGCCGGGCTGTCCCCACAACAGGCCCCCCAATGGACGCCCCCAGGTGGCCCACCTGGCTTATCTGGATGAGCCCTGTAAAAGTCCAGGAGGGTCTTGTATAGGATCTGGCTGGAGGGAACCCAGGGGTGCTCCTCCGGGACGTAACCGGCCCAGTCCACCAGGTAGTGGTAGCCCCGACCTCTACGTCGCACGCCCAGGAGCCAGCGCACCGTGTAGGCGGGGAGACAGTCAATCATCCGTGGAGGGGGAGGTGCTGCCACTGGTACGGAGAGGGAGCTGGTGGCGACAGGCTTGATTCTGGAGACGTGGAAAACGGGGTGGACTTTCAGGTGAGGCGGGAGGGTTAGGTGCACTACAGTGGGGTTGATGACGGCCTCAATAGGATATGGGCCGATGAACCGGGGGGCGAGCTTCTTGGAAGGGACCTGCAGGGGAAGGTCCCTGGAAGAGAGCCAGACTCGCTGCCCAGGCCGATAGGTCGGAGCAGGGGCCCGGTGGCGGTCTGCCAGCTGGCCGTTGCGGGCTGCGGAGAAGAGCGGCCCTGGCCTCCCTCCAGATTCGGCAGCAACGCCTGAGGTGGGCCTGTACAGAGGGGATCGCCACCTCCTCCTCCAGGGACAGGAAAAGGGGGGGCTGGTAATCCAAGGCGCACATGAACGGGGACATACCAGTGGCAGCGCTGACCTGGGAGTTGTGAGCGTACTCAATCCAGGGGATGTAGGAACTCCAGGAAGTGGGGCTGCGGTACGCCACGCACCTGAGTGCCGCCCCCAGGTCCTGGTTGGCCCACTCAGTCTGGCCGTTGGTTTGGGGGTGATAGCCCAAGGAGAGACTGTCAGTGGTACCAAAGGCACGGCAGAAGGATTTCCAGACCTGGGAGGTGAACTGGGGTTCCCGGTCTGAGACGATGTCCAGAGGGATTCCATGGAGGCGGAAGATGTGGTCGATAAGCAGAAATTTGACGTCGATCCAACTAAATCCCTAGGAGGAGTTCGTTAAAGTACGAAGTGTGTAAATCATCCAAAAATGGCCGTAAAATTCAAAATGGCCGACTTCCTGTTGACTTTAGGGTATGGGTTCTTGAGGCTTTTTTGTGCGTCTTGATATGATACATGTCCCCAGAAAATTTCGTACATGTAGGTTGAACTTGAACGAGGGAATAATCTTTTCCAATTTTCTAGGTGGCGCTAGCGAGTCATTTTGCCACGCCCATGCGCGAAACCCATAAAATACGAAATTTTTCACCAGTTCTGACATGTCTGCAAATTTTGGTGAGTTTTCAAGTATGTTTAGGCCATGTCAATGGAGCCTACTTTGCAGAAAAAATATAATCTTAGCAAATTCAATAGGGACCTCACACGGTCGTGCTCGAGCCCTAACTATTTAATATATCTCATTCAAACTCAATAAGAGTATCAAGAGTAGTCTTATCGATAAATCCTAACCCATCCATACCCATCACTACATTATACATTGCATTTCTTACAAAGAGTGTGGTCAAAACATGGCTGGTTTTATTTGCATTTTTATTCTTACCAAATGTGCTCAACCAACAGAGATCAAAGCCTTGTGTGGAACACTGCAGGTGTAAGTAAGAACATTGCATCTCTACACACTACAGCTACTACATCTTTCAACGCAACCTTCAGAGAACCTTTTTAAATAGGATCAGTCAAGGCAAACAGATGGCAGTGGACTACGATCCAAGGTTTCAAGACTAAGCTCCAACCACCAATAAG
>NC_060156.1:4654586-4656077 GCF_021292245.1 Micropterus dolomieu | reverse complement strand
CGATCCAACTAAATCCCTAGGAGGAGTTCGTTAAAGTACGAAGTGTGTAAATCATCCAAAAATGGCCGTAAAATTCAAAATGGCCGACTTCCTGTTGACTTTAGGGTATGGGTTCTTGAGGCTTTTTTGTGCGTCTTGATATGATACATGTCCCCAGAAAATTTCGTACATGTAGGTTGAACTTGAACGAGGGAATAATCTTTTCCAATTTTCTAGGTGGCGCTAGCGAGTCATTTTGCCACGCCCATGCGCGAAACCCATAAAATACAAAATTTTTCACCAGTTCTGACATGTTTGCAAATTTTGGTGAGTTTTCGTGTATGTTTAGGCCCCGACAATGGAAAAAAATTTTATATATATAAAATCTTAGCAAATTCAATAGGGACCTCGCACAGTCGTGCTCGGGCCCTAAAAATATAATCTTTACAAATTCAATAGGGACCTCGCACGGTCGTTAACTGACTCACAGCTGACCTGATTTCCTCGGGCAGGCTGTTCCAGAGCCTCGGGGCCCTGACAGCAAACGCTCTTTCCCCTTTAGTTTTCAGTCGAGACTCTGGAACAGATAGCAGACCTCTGCCCGAGGATGTCAAGGTGCGTGCTGGTGTGTATGGGACTAAAAGTTCCGAAATATAACAAAGCGAGAGGCCATGAAGAGCTTTAAAAATAATCAATAGAAGTCAATTCTAAAACATACTGGGAGCCAGTGTAATGAAGCTAAAATAGGAGTAATGTGGTCATATTTATTTGTTCTGGTTAAAAGCCTGGCAGCTGAGTTCTGGACAGTCTGGAGTCGATCAATAGATTTTTGGGTTAAACAGGTGAAAAGGCTGTTGCAATAATCCAGGCGTGATGAGATGAAGGCGTGTAAAATGGTCTCGGTGTCCTTAAAAGTTAACATAGATCGAATTTTTGCTATATTTCTAAGTTGATAAAAACATGATTGAACAAGCTTTGTGGTGTGCTGCTCGATATTTAAATTACTATCAAACCAAACACCAAGGTTCTTTGCCACAGGCTTAATGTGATTTACTAGGGAACCAGCAGATGGCAGTATTTGATTTGCCATCTGCTGAGACCCGATGACAAGGATTTCTGTTTTGTCTGAGTTCAGCTGGAGGAAATTATTTGACATCCATTTTCTAACTTCACAAAGGCAGTTGTTAAGTGAACTCAGCATTCCAGGGTCTGTGGATCTGACGTCAAGTATATTTGTGTGTCATCAGCATAAATATGAAAAGAAATGCCATGTTTATGGATAATATGTCCAAGGGGAAGCAGATACAAGGAAAACAAAATGGGTCCTAAGACCGACCCCTGAGGCACACCATATTTAACTGGACAGAACAAGGAGACATAGTTGTTTACAGACATGCAAAACTTCCTATTTGACAGGTAGGATGAAAACCATTCTAGGGCAGTACCAGAGATCCCCACCCAGTGCCTCAGTCTGTCTAACATGATGTTGTGATCAATGGTGTCAAAAGCAGC
>NC_060156.1:4653789-4654566 GCF_021292245.1 Micropterus dolomieu | reverse complement strand
GTGGTCATATTTCTTTGTTCTGGTTAAAAGCCTGGCAGCTGAGTTCTGGACAGTCTGGAGTCGATCAATAGATTTTTGGGTTAAACAGGTGAAAAGGCTGTTGCAATAATCCAGGTGTGATGAGATGAAGGCGTGTAAAATGGTCTCGGTGTCCTTAAAAGTTAACATAGATCGAATTTTTGCTATATTTCTAAGTTGATAAAAACATGATTGAACAAGCTTTGTGGTGTGCTGCTCGAAATTTAAATTACTATCAAACCAAACACCAAGGTTCTTTGCCACAGGCTTAATGTGATTTACTAGGGAACCAGCAGATGGCAGTATTTGATTTGCCATCTGCTGAGACCCGATGACAAGGATTTCTGTTTTGTCTGAGTTCAGCTGGAGGAAACTATTTGACATCCATTTTTTAACTTCACAAAGGCAGTTGTTAAGTGAACTCAGCATTCCAGGGTCTGTGGATCTGACGGGCAAGTATATTTGTGTGTCATCAGCATAAATATGAAAAGAAATGCCATGTTTATGGATAATATGTCCAAGGGGTCCTAAGACCGACCCCTGAGGCACACCATATTTAACTGGACAGAATGAGGAGGCATAGTTGTTTACAGACACACAAAACTTCCTATTTGACAGGTAGGATGAAAACCATTCTAGGGCAGTACCAGAGATCCCCACCCAGTGCCTCAGTCTGTCTAACATGATGTTGTGATCAATGGTGTCAAAAGCAGCGCTAAGGTCCAGGAGTACCAGGACTGAGCACATGCCTTCATCAGC
>NC_060156.1:4559743-4653769 GCF_021292245.1 Micropterus dolomieu | reverse complement strand
GTTCTGGTTAAAAGCCTGGCAGCTGAGTTCTGGACAGTCTGGAGTCGATCAATAGATTTTTGGGTTAAACAGGTGAAAAGGCTGTTGCAATAATCCAGGCGTGATGAGATGAAGGCGTGTAAAATGGTCTCGGTGTCCTTAAAAGTTAACATTGATCTAATTTTAGCTATATTTCTAAGTTGATAAAAACATGATTGAACAAGCTTTGTGGTGTGCTGCTCGAAATTTAAATTACTATCAAACCAAACACCAAGGTACTTTGCCAGAGGCTTAATGTGATTTACTAGGGAACCAGCAGATGGCAGTATTTGATTTGCCATCTGCTGAGACCCGATGACCAGGATTTCTGTTTTGTCTGAGTTCAGCTGGAGGAAATTATTTGACATCCATTTTTTAACTTCACAAAGGCAGTTGTTAAGTGAACTCAGCATTCCAGGGTCTGTGCCTTAACAAGGCTATAGCAGCAGAGGCGGTGCAGAGAAGAGAATGCACTGAGGGCAGACATGCAAGTCACATTACTGCTTTTACACAGGTTGGTATTTGAAGTAGGCTATGTAGGGTCATAGTGTTTGGACATCTTGAACTGCTTGATGTAGATTCTCTCAGCCCTTTAAGTTCAAATAATAGCTCCACTGTCTCCCTCCAAAAGATTTAGAGGTCGTGATTAACTCCTTCATGACTTCTCGTCTTGACTTTTCTAACTCCTTAAATGTGGGCTTAGACAAGTCATCCATTCAACGCCTGCAGTTAGTCCAAAATGCTGCTGCCCGCCTCCTGACAGGAAAGAAAAAGATGGACCACATCAAACCTGTGCTGCTCTCCCTCCACTGGTTTTCCTGTTCATTACAGGATTGATTTTAAAATCTTTTAACTTTTAAATGGACTGGCCCCGCTTTACTTAACGGAGCTTCTTCACGTTCACACTCCAGCTAGAGTGCTGAGATCCGCCAATCTCCTCCTCCTGGATGTACCCAGAAGCAGGCTTAAAACCAGAGGCAAGCAAGCCTTTAGTGTAGCTGCCCCTAATCTGTGGAACAACCTGCCAGTCCATATGAGAACCGCCCCAACTCTCGAATGCTTTAAATCTTTGTTAAAAACACATCACTTTTCTTTGGCATTTCCTTCAAGTTAAGTCAGTTATTATCCCTGGCAATTTTAACATCACTATATATCAAATACTGTATATTATAATGTTTTATTACTGAACTTTTACAGTGTAATTACTGTTTGTTGTTGTATATTTTTAACCTGTGAAGCACTTTGGTCAACCTTGGTTGTTTTAAGTGTGCTATATAAATAAAAATGATATTGATATTGATAGCTACTGCATTTACTCTACCTAAATAAAGGGTTATTGTCTTGGAACTGTGGAAATTTCTCAGTATTTTTTTAACAATTTCTGAACACAAGAGGGGAAGTGGGAGAAGGGGGCGAGCTCAGCTGAAGACATACATCATAAGCAGCACCAAAATCGCTCAGTCACCCCTCACCAATACACCATCCTTCCATATATAACCTGTACCTACTGTAATATTCCCCCACACCAGCTGAGTGGTATGTGCTATGGATAAGTGCACCAGTGCAAGTGGATCAGTGTACTCATTTGCACTCATTTACTGACTCTATGGTGATCAGAGGTGGCCATGGAGTTCACAACAAGTAGCCTACAAGTCATTTTCACAGCAGTGTGGGATTAACTAACGCAGTGCTGACAAAATAACCTCACCTCAGCCATTAGGACAGTAAGCCAAAGTTAAGACTGCGTTAGGAAACATTGCTCGCTACAACAACAATGTCAAATAGCTTATGCAGCGCTGTATTACAGTCTCACTTAATGATAGCGTTGCGGTTATGTTATAATTTACTTTAATTGAACTAATCATCATCGTCACTACATTACGTCACACACCCAAAGTGTCACACAAAGTGTAAAGACAATAATACAAAAACAATACAAGATAAAAGCAAGAAAACATTGAAAAGACTACAATACACGTTTAAGATAAATATAAAATCAGTAAAATAGAATAAAATGAAAGGGATAAAATAAAGTCAAATAAGATCGGGAAAGGCTCTCCTATAAAAAGTATGTTTAAAGAAGGGACTTAAAAGAGTTCACTGACTCAGCCGACCTGATTTCCTCGGGCAGGCTGTTCCAGAGCCTCGGGGCCCTGACAGCAAACGCTCTGTCCCCTTTAGTTTTCAGTCGAGACTCTGGAACAGACAACAGACCTCTGCCCGAGGATCTCAAGGTACGTGCTGGTGCGTATGGGACTAAAAGGTCAGAAATATAACAAGGCGAGAGGCCATGAAGAGCTTTAAAAGTGATCAATAGAATTTTAAAGTCAATTCTAAAACATACTGGGAGCCAGTGTAATGAAGCTAAAATAGGAGTAATGTGGTCATATTTCTTTGTTCTGGTTAAAATCCTAGCAGCTGAGTTCTGGACAGTCTGGAGTCGATCAATAGATTTTTGGGTTAAACAGGTGAAAAGGCTGTTGCAATAATCCAGGCGTGATGAGATGAAGGCGTGTAAAATGGTCTCTGTGTCCTTAAAAGTTAACATAGATCGAATTTTTGTTGATAAGTTGATAAAAGTTGATAAAAAAACACGATTGAACAAGTTTTGTGGTGTGCTGCTCAAAATTAAATCAAATTACTATCAAACCAGACACCAATGTCACAGTTAGTGTTGTGGAGGCAGGTTGGAGGACCCAAACGCAGTACACGTAGGCTATCAGGTATAGTTCTGGTGGTTTATTAACATGGGCAACAAAAGGCGAGCGCACTTACAGGAAGAGTGGCTGATCAAACAGAGTCCAAAACAAAGTAATCCAAACGAGAAATCCAGAATTCCAAATCCAAAATAAGCAGGGAATAAGGGAGACACGACGAGTAGGCTGGCAACAAGGCAACAAGGCAACACACTGTATCACTGGGTGACAATAAACAGTGACCCGACAAAGACCAGATAGAAACACCAGGTATATACACACACACACACACACACACACACACAGGGACTAACGAGCAGGGCGGGGGCAACACAGGTGAAAGACATGAGGCTAACGAGGCACAGGCAGGGAGAGAGAGAGAGCAGGGGAAAACAGAGACAGACATGCAGAGGGATCACTGGGGTAACAGACATGACAAGGGTTACCGAACACTAGACGATAGACAAGACAAACCCCCAAAACCCAACAGACCAAAATAACTTAAAAGCTAGACACAAAAGTGCAAAACACGGCATGGCAGACAGGCAGAGTGTGACACTACCCCCCCTCAAAAGGACGGCCCCTGACGTCCTAAATGAAACATCACAAAAAAAACCCAAACAGGTCAAGCCGGCCCAGGGTGGGCGGAGGGAGGCCAGGCGGAGGGCCAGAAAAACAAAACAAAAAGTCTCAAAGGGCCAAATACTGGCAGGGCAAGGCAGTTCAGGAGGCCGACCGAGGCGGCCAGAGGTGAACAAAAGTTCAGGGGGCAGACCCGGAGGTCGACCGAGCAGACCAGGAGGGCAAAACAGTTCAGGTGGGCGTCCCGCGGGACAACCCATGAGGCCAGGCAGACCAGGGGGGAAACAGAGTTCGGGAGGCCGTCCCGGACGACGACCCAACAGGCCGGGCAGAACAGGGGGGCCACAGAGTTTGGGAGGCCGTCCCGGAGGTCAACCCAACAGGCTGGGCAGAACAGGGAGGCAACAATGTTTGCGAGGTCGCCCCGGGGGGAAGACCCAACAGGCCGGGCAGATCAAGGGGGCAACAGAGTTCAAGGGGTTGGCTGGACGGCCAACAGTGAGGCAGCAAACCCACTGGGGGCCGAGCAAGAGGCCGATAGCAAGACCTCTCTGGAGGTTGGCACCCAAAGCTTGGGTGCTCTGGAGGCGCAGCTGGGCTGAGGACCTCGGACTGAGCAGCTGTGCTGAGGACCACTGGCGAGACAGCTGGGCTGAGGATCATGGACAGGACACGAGGAGCTGGAGTCGGTCTGACCACCGACTGGACAGCTGGGCTGGGGACCATGGACCGGACACGAGGAGCTGGAGTCGGTCTGACCACCGACTGGACAGCTGGGCTGGGGACCATGGACCGGACACGAGGAGCTGGAGTCGGTCGGACCACCGACGAGGGAACAGGAATTGGCTGGGCCACCAACGGAGATGATGTTGGTCGGACCACCGACAGGACACGAGGAGCAGGAATCGGCTGGGCCACCAACGGAGCTGGTGTTGGTCGGACCACCGACGAGGGAACAGGAGTCGATCGGGCCACCAACGGAGCTGGTGTTGGTCGGACCACTGACGAGGGAACAGGAGTCGATCGGACCACCGGCAAAGCCGGTGCCGGTCGGGCCACCGACAGGACACGAGGAGCAGGAATCGGCTGGGCCACCAACAGAGCTGCGGTTGGTCAGACCACCGACAGGACACGAGGAGCAGGAATCGGCTGGGCCACCAACGGAGCTGGTGTTGGTCAGACCACCGACGAGGGAACAGGAGTCGGCTGGGCCACCAACGAAGCTGGTGTTGGTCGGACAACCGACGAGGGAACAGGAGTCGATCGGGCCACCAACGGAGCTGGTGTTGGTCAGACCACGGGCGAGGGAACAGGAGCCGGCTGGGCCACCAACGAAGCTGGTGTTGGTCGGACCACCGACGAGGGAACAGGAGTCAGCTGGTGATCAGGCTGGCTGCTAGCAGCGCTAGCAGGACGGGGATCGGGCAGGTGGGCAGGCAGAAAGCTAACAGCACTAGCTGGCCGGTAATCAGGCGGAGCAGGTTGGGTGCTAGCAGGCTGGGAGAGGAAAATGCCTCCCACCCTGCAGCTAGCGGGCCGGGAAACAGGCAGTGGCTTAGCTGCAGGGGTGCTAGTGTTCAAAAAACTTTTTGCCCACCTTGGCAAACGACGCCGCAACCATGGCTTTGTGGCCGCCTCCCGGTGGGCCCTGGTGAGAGCGGCTTGCCGGGATTTGTGGCTCGACGCAAACTGCCAGATAGTCCACAATTCGGCCAAGACATCCAGAAACCTCTCCCTTTCCATTTTTGGTGAGCGCACTTACAGGAAGAGTGGCTAATCAAACAGAGTCCAAAACAAAGTAATCCAAACGAGAAATCCAGAATCCCAAATCCAAAATAAGCAGGGAATAAGGGAGACACGACGAGTAGGCTGGCAACAAGGCAACACACTGAAACACTGAAACACAAGGCAACACACTGAAACACTGCAACACAATGCAACACAACAATGACCCGACAAAGACAAGATAGAAACACCAGGTATACGAGCAGGGCGGGGGCAACACAGGTGAAAGACATAAGGCTAACGAGGCACAGGCAGGGAGAGAGAGAGCAGGGGAAAACAGAGACAGACATGCAGAGGGATCACTGGGGTAACAGACATGACAAGGGTTACCAAACACTAGACGACAGACAAGACAAACCCCCAAAACCCAACAGACCAAAATAACGCTAACTAACATTAACATTGGTGGGGTCATCAACATGAATATTAAAATCGCCACAAAGAACAATTCTGTTATAATTTAAAACCAGAGTAGATAAAAATTCAGGAAGTTCTGAAAAAAATCCTCCAGGCCATTTTGGGGGGCGATAAATTATAACAAATATGATAGGTTGTAGCCCTCCAAGTTTAAGAGTGAGAACTTCAAAGGAGTTAAATCCATCACAGCGTATTTGATGACATTTTTCCGATACACGCTCACTAGCCCACCACCACGACCACTGACCCTCGGTTGACTAAAACAATCATATTGAGGCGGACACAGTTCAGCTAGCTGGCTATAGTCATTCATTTGCAACCAGGATTCCGTTAAAAACATAAAATCTAGATTTGCAGACAAGATAAAATCATTTAAGATAAAAGTCTTACTTGACAGTGAAGAGAGCCATTTTAAACAAGTTTGTTTTGGGTGCAGTTGTCCAAATCCTTAAGAGATTACTATGATTGCTGTGTGGGATGCGCACATTTCGGTTTACTGGTCTATGCGTGATGATGACAGGAATAGAAGTCTTTGGAACAGCGCTGGGAGCAGACGGCTTTACATGCCAGCAGGTGGTTGTTTGTGGCAGTGAAGGCAGAGATCTGTTCAGTGATCGGTGGTGTGTCCAGGTGTGCTGCATGAATGATTAGTCATTCACATTAACACCTATGACCCTCCCTACAGGTCCCTGTTAAACTACTCCATGCGTACTGCTTCACCTCCACTCTCCTCCCGCTCTCTCTGTCCTTCGGCCGTGTCACGTAAGCCGCTTTTCGACCAAAAGTACCCGGGACTTTTAAGTCCCCAGATCTCTTTTCAAGGAACTAAAAGGTTCCTTCAGCCCACTGTTGTGTAGCCATACAAAGCGATGCACAGGCATCATTATTTGTAACCACTATCCATGAGCAACATTTATAAATGAACATCAGATTTGACTGGAATATAATATAATAATATATATATATAAAAATATAAGCTTTGCTTGACCATTAAAGCAGCCATTTTGTGTGGGAGCTATAATGAAGATACACACGATAAAGTTCATTACACATTAAAGAGAGGAGACAGACTTCGGCTGCATGTAGAAACTTCCTGGCTGACAAAAACTAAAACAACAACTTTGGACCCAGTTTAAGTTCTTAAAATAACTCCAGCACAGAGAAAGCAACACAAAAATAAAATTGCAACAGTCTGAAAGGTTATTAAAACATTTCAAGCGAAAAGAGCTGCAAGACTCACATCAGTTTCGCCTGAGTGTCGGAGGAACGTGATGTTTAATGAGATTAATTACCTGCTGTAATCAGCTGTTCCGCTTGTTTTGGAGAGGAGGAGACCGACTTCGGCTCTGTGTAAAAACCTCCTGACTGATGAAAACTTAAAACAACAACTTAGGACCCAGTATTTAGCGTAAACACACCGCTGCACACTGGCTGCTATTTCCAATAAATTTACTGTCAACATATTATCTCAGGCAGACATCGGCGAGACTTGTGTGGCTATTGTTGATTGTGATTTATTGGTTTGCAAACAACGGTGGAAAAGAGACTAGCAGTCGTAGAAAAACAGCCGACATTCTCCATTTAAAGCCAGTAGCCTCTACTTGCCCATTGAAAATTTCACTTAAGGCAAGCCTCACCCATTTAGACCCCAGTCCCTTCGGTGGAAAAACAGTGAGTTCCTCCAAAGGTTCCTAGTTCTGGGGTGTAGTTCCTTTGGTCGAAACGCAGCTTTAGTCACTCTGCTCCGCTGTCACACGCCTCTTCCTCTGCCTGGCAGTGGCCACGGCTCTCCTTTACTCCTTAAAGTGCCTGTGCCTGCACTACGTGGGGTACTGCAGCTGATGTTGAAACTACTTCAGGTAGCAAACATAAAGGGTATTTTTCACGCATTTGGCGGCATACTTCTGAAGAAGTTTTGATTTTTGCCATAATGCAGCCCTACATTTAATTCTAATTGATGAAATGATATGACTTTGACTCTGCCTTTTTTCTGTACAAATTAACCCTTCATTCAACACATTTCTTTTCATTTTTAACTTTTCAAAACTCAAGACTTGCCTGTCTTGATCGATCTGGACTTGGGTCTCGACTTGGTCCCACTTCTGTTAGATAGCTCTTATCTCAGAAGGTTTGAGCATTTTGATTTTTTGTGTCTGGAAAATGAAAGCAAGTGACTTCCTGTTAGGTAGAGAATTGTGTGCAGTGTTTTAAAAAAAGTGTTAAAAAAGAGAAAGGCTGAGAAATAGCTTATGGTTTGTAAGCAGTTGTCAAAAAAATCAAATAAGTCAGTTTGTAATTTTGTGAAACAATATAACTTGGATTACACTAAACTAAGAGCGAAATTAAGACTTGCCTTATGATACAAAGCAATATAAATTATCTTTGTCAAAACGGTCCTTGGAACTAGATTATTGTAAAAGTGACAGTGAAATTAACATAAATACACTTTCAAATTCACTCAAATCCACAGTATTGCGTAAAAATATATTTTTGGACATAACATTAAGCATTAAAAATAGTGTTAAGAGTAGTAATAGTTCAGGTTT
This sequence comes from Micropterus dolomieu, assembly GCF_021292245.1. NCBI lineage: Eukaryota > Metazoa > Chordata > Actinopteri > Centrarchiformes > Centrarchidae > Micropterus > Micropterus dolomieu. The sequence goes on along the minus strand of NC_060156.1, from coordinate 4,645,725 downwards.
TCCGTAGTTTTTTAATGCGTTGCTTGTACAGTGGATTGCAACAAACAATGATGGATAACGTCTCTGAAATAACAATGTTAAATGTCAAATAACATCAGATTTACTCTCTTCTCTCTGTCATAAAATATGACATTGTTTAACAGGTACTGTTAAATGTCTGATAGTTTTGGGGGTGTCCTGTTCATTTAACGGCTGAGGCGTATACCGCATAGCTGTAAAGTCCCTGGTTTGATTCCTATTTGGGGACATTTGTTGCATTCCATAGCTCTCGCTCTTTCATTGGTTCCATTGAAAGCCAAAAAGTCTTTCCGAACCAGCGGAAAAGCATACAGCCATAGTGGGTGCGCGAAGGCGTCCAGCCAACACAATGGGGTCGTCCCGCGGGCTAAGTGAAAACCACAAATCACACTAAGCGTTCTCTTGGTTGGCAAACAGATCCACCTCTGTCACACCGAACCTGAGCCAGATCATGGTGGAGGACATGATGTCCGCCCCTCTGTTCAACATGCCAGGGATGTACTCAGCTCTGATAGAGAGCAGGTGAGTGTACGCCCACAACAGCAGCCTCCTGGCCACGCCCAGCAGTTGCGCCGAGCACACCCTGCCCTGGCAATTTATGTAGGCCACTGCAGCCTTTTTATCGGTGCAGACCAGCACGTGCTGCTCCTGCAGCAGGAGTGAAATGTCGGACCACCTTCCACACCATAAGGAGCTCCAGCACGTTTAAGTGGGGAGGCATGTGGCCCTGCCACAGACCGCCTACCTGAGAGAGGCAGGTCCCGCCCCAGCCCATCAGGGAGGTGTCTGTGAAGACCAAGATATAGGTCGTGACCCTGCCCAGGGGAACTCCGATCGACAGACAGAGGGGGTCCCGCCAGTTGGCTAGATCCAAACCCAAAGACATAGGAACAGCGACTAGACGCCAGCTCTGTCTCACCGGGTTGACAAGCAGGTGGATGAACCACCGCTGTAACGGTTTATAGCGTGTGTAACCGCTGTAAACCGCCCCCAGCCACTATCCTCGAACCCGACCATGTCACGGAAAGGGGCAAGGGCAGAGAGGATATGCAGCTTTGCAACAAGCCCAGGCTGCTTGTTAGCCGTTTGGCTAACACACAGCTGGCTCACACAATGTAGGTCAGTGAGAGACAATTGTAATAATCTCAAAAACGGCTGTTCTTTAAAGTGCAACACTCGGTCATGCAGTTTACAAGAAACACATTTCTCCCTGGCGTCACTGTTGCCTGTCGTGCGGAACGTGTTCGCCCGGCAGATTTCTTCTTCAGAAGAATATCTGTACAGGGTGTGTATGTGTTCTGTCCACACAAAGTGTAATGTCCGCTCTTGTGGGCTCATTGACAGTTTCTGTGAGGAGGGGCCTCTGAATGTGAACAGAGAGTGGACTGCTTGTTGCTTGAGCTCAAGCTGCAGATTAGACACCTGGCTAACGGCCAAGCACACATTCCCCTCACACAGTGTGGGGAATGTGTGCTGATTCGACTGAGACAGGCACAGACACCGTTTGTTCAACAACTTCCACACAAGGAACAACAAGATTACAACACAGTCCCGACCCATAGCTTACCGGTCGTCTGCTCTGAGCGTCGAGGGTCGTCCAGCAGCAAGCAATCCGGCTGCTTAATGTTGTTAGCCACAGCTACTGTGGAGCAACGTACACACATGGGGTCTCCCTGGTTGGCAGATGCAGGAGCAGACCACATGTCAGCTACACGTTAACTTCCTGTTAGCTTAATGTTTGCTTCCTGTTAGCTCAATGTTAGCCTGACGTTAGCGTCCTGTTAGCTCAACGATCACTTGCCTCGCCTGTGCACTACTGACTGAGCTAACCGCACACTCAATAGTTATTTTGAAGTTATGATTTGCCTATGTTCTGGCCCACCATTAAATGGCTTTTGAAAAATTGTCCCGATTCCAATCTTATCAACCAACCCCTGACCTACAGTGTTAATAACACTGAAACAATGTGACAATGGTGGAGGTAGTGCTAGATATTCAGTACTTACAAAGTGCTTTAAATTAAAAATGAAACTCTAACAACTCTGTTTCCACACATTTGTTTTTAATGTATATCAAACCTGCGTGTTGACGATAACTAAATTCTAAAAAGTCCAATTTCTTTAGTTTAATACATTTTACTTAGGTGTGTTTTACTTTTGTTTATTTTTCAATAAATGCTTGTGGATATACAGTTCATGCTGTTCTGTGATTATTCTCTAATGAACATATCGCCAACCTCTTCCATGTAGAACTCCAAATCCTTCAACCAACAGGCTATTGATATTTTAGACTAAACATCGCACCGGGACGATAGAGTGGTTTGCCCGTTAATTAAAAGGCTGGCTGTTCAATCTCCGGCTCCTCCAAGCTGCATGTTGTGTATGAATGTATGTGCATGTTAGTTTCTGTTTGAGCACTTAGGCTCTGTGTGGGAATGATGAATGCGATGTAGTGTAAAAGTGCTTTGAGTGGTCGCAAAGACTAGAAAGGCGCTAAACTAATGCAGAGCATTTACATTACATTTAGTAATTTGCTTATAGTTTTTAATTTAATTATTAATAAGAGTTCCAAATTTATAGTTTAGTGTATTCATCAGACAAATTAATTGGTTATTAATTTTCTCTTCGAGAGCGGTGCCCCGAGGCGATTTGTTTTTTTAAGTATGTTTTTCTTCGTCCTTCTTTGATAGGACAGTGGATAGACAACGGAGGAGGGAGAGCAATAGGGCAAAACATGGAACAAAAGGCCGCCAGTTGGATTCAAACCTGGGCCGCTCCAGTAAGATCTCACCCTTGTACTTGGTGAATTTAACACAGTTTGACACAATTGAACAAGTTAAATTCTATTATTAATAATCAAATCATAGTAATAATAAAATATATAAATATTGATGCCATTTAAACCCTAATATTTTCTGGCATTATCATCTCATATTTCCCTATAGCTATAAGAAGTATTAACCCCATTGAAACTAGTGTTGCCAATTGTCCCAACTGCCAATTTGTCCCATACATGACCTCTTTTGTCCCGTTTTTTGACTACTACGCTGATCCAACCACTGATTGACACAACAGCAACAGCAGCAGTGCTGATCACGAAATTAGTCATCGACACCTGTCATCATTCAAGTTCTGATGAACTGCCTGAAAAAGCATGGAACTGGAAATAAAACACATCACAAGTAGCTATATGCTTTTTAGTTTATCATATGTACATGAAGGGGATTAGACAAATAATAAAGGTAACGAGTAGTGGTTCAATTAAAGAGCTGTGTTAAAGGTACCTGCTGTAAATAAACTATTATTAAAGCTCCCAAATATTTAATTAAGAGATTACCTATCATTATGACAAATTGCTTAAAATAATACACTGTATATTCGCACAAAATCATACTACTACTTAGATTACTGCAGCAGTCCACTTTTTGTCCATTATAGTGACAAAGTTGGCACACTAGTTGACACTAGTTGAAACCGTCCCCGCTCAAGAACCATTTTTTCCTTCACCTAATCTTTATTCAGGCAATTTAGGTTCCTGTAGTAATTTTTGGTTCAGTGTTCTCTAGTGTTTCTGCAATAGCCTGCTACCTATGCAAATCTGGAGTCACTTTCATTACTGGGTTGTTAACTGTGAAAAGCAGCTGAGTGGGCTACAGCATTATGGGCAAGGGTGTCATCTATCTGTTCTTATGAAACATTTGTAGCTGAACTGAGGAACGTTTTTGTACATCATGTTCAGGGAAAGGAATCAGCGGATAGACTGCTCACTCTTCAACGGTGCTCTCATTCTGTAGCTGAATATAGTCTGTGGTGTTTAAAATTTTGGCTGCTGAAAGTGTGTGGGATGATCTAGCTTTATAAAGGCTGTTTGTTTGCGGGTACATTTACATTACATCTACTCAGCTGCTGCTTTCTCCAAAGCGAATTACAATTGCTATTTATGTCAGAGGTCGCACGCCTCTGGAGCAACTAGGGGATAAGTGTCTTGCTCAGGGACAAGTTGGTGGACATATCACAGTGCGACACTTAATAAAGGATAAGTTGGCTGCTAGGGATGAAGCCAGCTCTCTTGACACACTCATTTTCCTGTCTATCAGACTAGATATCTGGTTACGTGTGTAGGTGCCGATTTATGTTTCTGCCGGTGGGTGCTCTAGATGGTCAAAATAAAATAATAAACCTTTTGCTAAAAAACAACAACATACAAATGTTTCTTGTTGATATACAGATTTAGAGTAGGCCTAAGTATTCAAAGCACGCATTTCATCACAATAGGAAAATAACAGGGACAAACCGACACACGCACAACGAACAGGGATTTGAGATCAAAAGTTTAAGTAATGATACACACCATGAAACGAAAGTCATAATCAATCAAATTTTGAAAAAATAATTTGGGAAGATTCTCAAATGAACATAATCATAGGCCAAGTGTACAATCCAAGACAAAGCCGACATCGCTGCTGAGACACAACAACAAGGGGCCCACATTAAAAAGCCAAAGTTAGGCTAGGCTATAGGCTAACCTACATTCAGAGTAAAATAGGCCTACATTACATTCTTTCCATCAACATATAGGCCCACACACAGCTACTGGAGGTTAAAATTGGATTTGTTTTCACTTACCATTGATGTTGCTTCTTTATAAGGAAAGTGTTTCTCCTCGCAGTCGTGCGCTTGATGAATCCATCTGCGATTACGTCCGCGTTCCGATTTCGTGATACATTCTTATGACAGTTCAATACAGCAACATGATTTAGTCTTGTTTGTCCCATTGTTGACCACAGATAGGTCACCACAGGCCTGAAAATAACCTTTCTGAACTGCAGTATGTTACAGGGACAGTCAGCGGGAGTTTTACCAGTTTGGTGATCTTTTGCAACATGGTTCTCAAGTGCTCTCCCTGATCGCCTTTTAGAAAGTCCACAACATCTTGAAAAGTAGCTAGGCAAACTACTCGTCGTTTGGCTACGCTCATGCACATATCATGATGCAGTGTGAGCCTGGTCTCATCCAAATCCTCATCCTCATGGACCTGTATTGTGTTTTTGCAGTTGCTCTTTCCGGTCACAAAATCCTCAACATCTTGCATGTGTTGAAATGCAGAACTAAATCTGCAGTCCATGGATGCTGATGCTGTATCACCATCCATGATGTAGAAGTATTGTTGTTGAAACATTGCTTCTGATGTGGCAGCGCACCTCCATCTTCCAGTCGGCAAGGCATTTTTCTTGGTCTGGGCACAGTTGGGCTCTCCAAGTTCAGGTCATGTGCTGCTGCAATAGAGTTTTCCGATAATTCTTGGAATCCTTCTTCACTAGGAAGGTGAAAAAAGTGCTAAATTTCTGCAGATGCAAAAGCAGACTGTTGGCTTTACCACCTGCATCACCTCTGTCATTTCAACACAGGTCCTCGAGAAATTCTTCTACCGCGCTGTAATTGGAGGCAATGGACTGTAAGAAGGCCGTTGTCATGGTCCAGCACGGCGGGCACAGAGGTCTTAAAGCCGGTGTTTCTTTGCCTTGAAACTCTTGGAACCAGCTGAGACGCTCTGGATCTATTTCGGACGAGTGTTATCATGTCACGTATAAGTGCCATGAAGTTGGGACCTGCAGGAAAGTCTATCTGGTCAAAACTAACGAGCTAGAGCTAGGCTCGCTCTATCTACCTTGGCGGTTAATTTGGCGTACACATGTGTGGCGCAACCTAGGCTGGGTCAGGAAGAGTTTCTCTGGCTTAGACCAGAGCCGTTAATCAACCAGGTGGCTGGTGATCTGTTAGATTAGCGCTCTGTGATTTGGTTAAGGGCAGGGGCCTGAGAGGTAAACAACCAATCAACCAAACCAATGTAAATTTGGATAATGACTGTAGGCTGCTACACGTGGGTGCTCGGCATTCTCCGTGGGGGCTCGGGCCCCAAAACAACCATGGATTAGGCGCCTATGGTTACATGAATGGGAGAGAAAAAGAGCTAACACCCGAGCAGGGAGTTCTGGTCTCCCCTATACCAACAAACCTACTCAGCAAAACTCTCTAGTGAGATTCACGTTAGTCCTTCTCCTTATTCTAGGTCTCCTGTTTCTACTGAAGAGCCTATGCAATTGGGCATCTTCCCACCTCTAAGCACCAGTGACAGCTTAGAGCAGGACAGCGCATTTATGCAGACAGACAAGACAGACAGGCCACCTGTTTATCTCCTGTCCTCAACTAGTAAAAGCCCAGGCCCATCAGTAAAGGAAGGGGTCCTGATGAGCCACACTACTACATTCTCTGATTCTCCTTCCCAGCGTATGCAATTGGAAGCTCCTGTCATGTATGCTAACCTGAATGTTCCTCTGCTAGCCTTAGTGGACAGAGCTGATGACAATTTCATTGACTTCTCATGGTAACCCAGCTTGGTACCCCTAGTGGTATGGTTGATTCGCCTCTCTACATCCTCAGTAGGAGCTGTTCACAGTATCACAGTAAAGAACAAGTATCCACTTCACCTCTTTGATACAGCCTTTGAGTCCCTACACCAGGCTAAGGTGTTTTCTATTAGACCTGATTCTAATCTGCATGGAGGTTAATAGTAAACATGATGATCTCTCTCGCCAGTCTGAACACAAGATGTCCAACTCTGAGCCGGACACCATCCTTCCCTCCTCCTGTCTAGTGGCTGCTGCAGCGTGGGATGTGGAAACTGAGTTTTGCAATGCTCAGCAGAAACAGCTGAAACCACGTACTGTACCTGCTATTCGTTTGTATGTACCTGACTCTGCCAGATTCCAGGTTCTCTAATGGGGCCACTGCTCTAAAGATGGCATGTCATCCAGGACATCACCATACCCTCTCTCTCATCAAACAATGCTTCTGGTGGCCCTCAATAGCTTGTTACACACGGCAGCCTGCTCCATCTGAACACTGTTCCCTGACATGACAAAATAGTCCATAGCAAGCAAGGGACATCACCCACAACTGATGGTACAGTTGTTAGGGGGGTATTGGACAAAAATCTAACAATAAAACAGATTTTAGTGGTCATCTGGAGATAGGATTAATTTCTAGATTATGGCAATCTTCCATGACTATGAAGGTGGAGTAAATAGATTCGATTTGAAATCCAAAGCCTGGACATGTAGGGAAAAAATGAATATGTAATTATGTATTTCTTGGATACAAAAAGAAGTTGAGAAAATGTTGGTGGAGAATTCCACTCTCCAAGGGCCTTTTGTGTTTTATTTTCTACAGTGCTCAAAGATTGCAATATATGACAAAAGATGAAAGCTCTTCTGGACCACTGATTGGTTGGCTGGTTTTAATTCCCAGCTCATTTGTTCATGTGAGAAGACAGAACAGACAGAGAACGGGAAACAAAAACTACAAGTGCTTTTGCTATGATGGGTAATGTTTCTTTTATGTTTTTTCTTTCAGGTTTAACTGAAACAAAGAACCACCTATTTACTCTCTTCTCTCTCACTTTACTGTGTTACTGTGTGATTTTGCTGGTAAATGTTTCTCTTATCGTGACCATCATCTTGGATAAAAACCTGCATGAACCAATGTATATTCTATTGTGCACTTTTTGCATGAACGGACTTTATGGAACAACAGGTTTCTACCCCAAGTTTCTCTGGGATCTGCTTTCTCCTGTTCATGTGATCTCTTATTCTGGATGCCTTGTTCAGGCTCTAGTAATATACACATTTGCCTGCAGTGATCTGTCTATTCTTTCAGTAATGGCATTTGACAGATATGTGGCTATATGTCGACCACTGGAGTACCACTCTATCATGTCAAAGCAAAGAGTCTTAATATTAGTTTGTTTCTCTTGGGTAACACCTTTTTGCATTGTAGCCACAAATATTTTTCTAACATCTAGATTAAAGTTATGCAGCCCATATATTACCAGACCTTTCTGTGTGAATTGGACTATTGTTACACTTGCTTGTTTCCCAGCTGAAACTACTGTTAACAACATAGTTGCATACATTACAATTATCATTTACATATTTCATGGTTGTTTTATAGTTTGGTCTTACATGTATCTCATCAAAACATGTGTGAATTCTATAGAAAACAGGGCAAAGTTCATGCAAACATGTGTGCCACATTTAACCTCCTTATTAATTTTTGTTGTGACAATACTTTTAGATATTATGCATATTCGATATGGTTCAAAAGATTTACCTCAAAACCTTCAGAACTTTATTGCAATAGAATTTCTTGTGATACCTCCTGTAATAAATCCTCTAATTTATGGTTTTAAATTGACCAAAATTCGAAACAGAATTTGGGGGATTTTTAAGATTCAAATGAAATAAAATGTATATACTTTGATCCTTCCGTTACAAATTAATGAAACTCAAGTGTCTCTACTGTCAAGTCTTTACTATGATATTAGAGTCATGTAAAAGCCTGATGGTATATTTTGAAGTTCTGAAAATCTGTATATATGTCAGCAAATGTTTGCTTAATATGATTTTAACTGATTTGACTGACACCGTGTGTTTTATTGAATTAAAATGTCTGTAAGTTTTTACTCTTTATTTAACGTGCTAATCTAAAAGCTTATTCTGGGTGTTCTACTGTACTGTAAAAATGACATTATTTGACTTTTGCTAAGTAAACTACAGTTGTTCCTACAGAACATGAGTGGAGAATATGTTGGTAGCATCTAATAGGCCTATGTTTTTTTCTTTTTCATTATTCTCTGTCTTTTATCTTAAATAGCCTATTTTGTAAACCATGGACTTGTTGTCTGTAATAGAGGTAAAAGTCAACATGAAAAGAAAAATGCATATGAAGCAACAATGACAGGCTGTGATGTGGAAAAATAGGCCTACTACTTAAAGGCCTGGGCTATATAACCTGTAAATAAACAATTGGAACAAACAGTCAAAGTAGGTCGTTTGCAAACCTCTGCAGATTAACCTTTAATTTTGTAGGATACCAGAATTTGTCAGCATAGTGTTATCGCATCATCGCACTTCTGATCCATCTTAGGCCTAAATCTCAATCTTATGACTTAATAAAGTGCTTTACGCAGACTATTTTTAAGACTAAAACAGACAGGCCTATGATTAATCTTTATTTTCACCGTTAATCAGCATATTGAACACTTACTGTTCTCGGTTTTATTCTAAAAATCCTGAGGGAAAGTCATGTATACCGACGGTAACTCGACACTAGGAGAACAGCCCTGACAGACCGGACCAGTCCTACCGACTCCGCACCACTCGGCGGCGGTGATGCACCGTTTCATTTCCCGACCGCGACAACATTTCCAGAAGAAGAGGGCCGACGGCAGTCTGTGAACACTGCAGTACATGCGACCCTACAAGCGCTCTCATCCTGTGCTCGTTTTTCTCCAACGCCAGCGACGACACGGAGGAAAACAGTCATCTGGGTCTCGATGTGAAGTGGCGGAGAATATTTTTACGCATCCGGAAATCCTAACTTTCCCTCACAACGCGAAGCGTGAGTAAGGCTGTTTATTTTGGGGCTGCGGAGGATGAAACAAACGGGGTTTGCTAACATGATTTGGGTTCCGGTTGTGTTTATGTAATATATTAGACTGGTAATCCTCCTGAACAGTGCAAGACCTGGCGACTCACCGGTTAACCCAAACATGTACTTCTACTACCTGTGTAATACGCGTTGTGAAATCACCTTGCGTGTAGGAAGCGCGACAGTGGGATTTATGGCTGTCATCTTACCTCAGCTTACCCTGTCAGTGGTGCCTGTGAAGGTCTGCCCGGGAGACCGCAGCGTGTACAATTCAGATACACTGACGTTAATATTGACGCTGTGCTAGCTGCTGCTACATAGAGAAGTGATATGCAGGTTGACGCTGCAGTGTTCAGATGTGCTCGTGTCGCTGCACACGCGTTTGCAAGAAGAGAAACAATGAGTGAACAGCGTATGCATATCCGGACAGAAACAGTGCAAGGTATTTGGAAGTGCCTCTTTTCAGGCTGCTGTATTGTGAAAGCTAAAAGTGTAACAACTGCGTTATTCAAAAGTCATTAACACTCAGTCTGATTCCCCTGTTAGTTAACTTAAAGGGAAGAAGATCAGAGAAGAAATATAATGTTGCTATAATTACTGATTCCTGAGAGTGACGTTTCCCACATTGCATCTTAATCTGTGAATATTGCATGTGCCTGTGCCATGTGAGAAAAGTACCCAGACTTTCTCTTTTGTGTAAAACTGTGTGCACATCTTTCGCAGGTGTTTCTTTTATTCCCTAACACATTGCTTATGACGGAGCCATCAGTTGTCACTTGTCCTGCTAAAACTCTCACAGTTTGAGTTGCCTGTCAAAGTGGCACTACTCCTCATATTCCTTACTATTGATTATACAATCATACACTCATTTTCATACACCACTGGTTTAAACCATTCTGAAACTTTTTTTTTCTGTGAAAAATGCATTAACCTGGGCAATTAAAAAATGACTAAGTGCTTAGTAGGGGTTGGTGATATGGCCAAAATTGTTTATCACAGCATATGTTATATCACAGTAACAATATATAATTAAATTGATCAATTATTAAAATATAATAATTGTTCTGTAAAATTTGATAATTTTTCGTCTATACAAACTAAAACAGCTCCTTCTGCTCTGTACAATCCTCCTCATCACTCTCTCCTTCTATGGTTATTGACAAACGAGCTCGCGAGATTACGTGAATATATAGCAGAGATTTTATGGGATTTTACGTTCCTGCCGTGGAAACGCAATGGCCAAATATTTACCAACACATTTCTACTGACGCACGGTATACACCGTCATATTGCCTAGTACCTAGATTTGTAACAGCTGTAGTCAGAACTATATCCTGACTGACTGATAGAGAATTTTTAAAAGTAGATCCCAATATTATATATTTGAGACATATAAGAATCTGATAATGATATGGTAGCAAATAGTCTGTAGTCGTTTTTGTCATCATTTTTTTTTTACAGAAACACAAACAATTTGAATAAATTGTGCCTCAAATGAGTTTTTTATAGAATTAAACGATGTTGATACTACCTCAAACATTCAAGTAACAAGGCTGCATCCCCTTTTGCGGGAAAGATGAGGCTTTCACATAATGAGAGAAACAGGAAAATGCAGAAAAGCTGTTGCTTAGCAGATTGTAAAAACATATGATCTGATTTGAGGCTTATAAGATATTGAATATTCACTGCGGTAAATAGTTACATGATTCCAGTGACAGTTAATTCTGATGGATAGCTTGCTTGGGCCTAAAGCACATCAGACTGTCATCGCCAACGAAATTTCAGCCTAGTCTAGCTTAAACAACATGTAGCCTAAAGACTGGTGATTCAATCAGAGAAGCAATATCTGGTCACTACGTTGGATCATTGACTAAAAGGGCATTTCTGCTGACCGATCAACCTTAATTTATTAAGGTATCGTGGACACTCGGGTTCAGGCAAAATCAAATAACCAAATAATAATTTGGCACATAAAACAAAGGATTTGTTAACTTGCCAAAATTGTAATACAAATTCACCTCAAGTTGACATCTAGGCCTATAGGATCTTAGGCTTCCTGTTCTCCAAAAGGGGCACGGGCATGACGTTTTACGAAGTATCCGTATGTGGCAGTGTAATGTATTTTTTTTGCCATTTCACAGGGTTCAGTTTTAGGGACACTAGTGTCACAACTTAAACAGGCTTTCACATATCACAGAAGTCTCAATGTGCATTCCTCAAACTGCTGGCAGTACATTTAATTTCAAGTGCTTGGTTGAAAGCATCTCATCATTCTAGCTAATTATTGTAGCTAACCCGTATTTGACTTATAATAACTAATAACTTAAATAAGTGGACTTCATCAGCCTCTTACAAAAGATGATGTGATGTTATATAGAGTCACATTAGCAAGAGAACTGTACTTAGACTACACTTGAATGTGGAGACACAAACTACAAGCTGCTGCGTAGCACTGCACAGTTGTTTGTTTGTATGTGGTGTGTGTTTTGGTGGCACCAATGCCCTGAAGAAAGACTGTTTGAAATACTGAATGAGTGTAAAAATGACTGTATCAACATTTGCTCTTGAGTCGTGTGGTGTTTCCCTTTGCAGGTACCCATGCCCAAGTTAGCGGTGTGCGGCGTAAACAAGTGTAAAGACTCTCATTTTTCCTCAAACAATGCAGCATAGTTGGTTAATTTTGCAGAAAAGCAACGCAGGAGAAGCACTTTGCTGACAAACGCTTTTTGTTTAAAGAAATTGTGCGGAATGATTCGGTGTGTGTGCAGCTGTGGAAAGGTAATTTTGCTGATTTGCTGGGTTAAAGGGAGTAATTGAGGATTTACAGGACTCAGCTAGAACAAAACACTGTCAGGGGTACCCTTAACAAATACTGATGAAAATGAAGTTGAAGGGCCAGCTACATTAGGCCTTACTTTATATATGATGAAACTGCTGCGGTACTGCTCCACTTGCTGAGGTGACAAGTTTAAAGAGGGTAAAACAGCTTAGACCAGGCACTGAGGGTACCATGCCAAAATGACCGTGTGGCTGTGTGTGAGTGTTTGTGAGCAAAGTTCATTTAGCTCTGCTGCATTGTGCCATCTCAGGAAAGCTGCATGCAGCTGAGATGCTGCACTGGCTCTTTGTCAGTGGACCCATGCAGCAGCCGCAAGAGCAGCAAGAGCAGCAGCTGCTGCTACTCGTGATAATAAATTGTTACTGGATGTCAGAGAAAATAGAACGCTACTTTCCTTTCATGCTGTTATAATTCATCATAATCATCAGCTTTTTAAAACGTCCCTCAATACTGCTGTAAAGGAGACTAGTTATTATACTTTTATATACTTAACCAAAACACAACAGCGGTTACACAACAGCGCCATCGTCTCCAGTGTGACGTATAATATGTGCTTTGGATGATCTCGTCTTCTGCTCTTGTCTGCTCGGAGGGCAGACAAGAGCATGTGGACGGAGCAGCGTCTGTCATCGATCCTTATGTTCTCTGCCCTGCGTTCATTGACGCATTAATGTTGTTTGCGCCCCGATGAATGCGCAATTGCTACATCATGTGGATAAGGCGCTAAATAAAGAATAATTAATAACTTACAGAAACGTTGCATGCTATATTCACCTTCCACCTTCTCTTCCTTTCCATTCTGGCTAGAGCGGCACTGTGCATTCCAGCAACAAGCGCATCCATTGAGGGTGTTTTCAGCCCAGCGGCTCGTGTGTTCGAAGTGCGTCAAAATAGGTGAAATCCTGGAACTGTGGACTACATTCTTATTCTACACAGAGCAGCCAAACGCTGGACTAATAAAGACGGTAAAGACCTACACACATAGGCTACTATTTTGTTAAAGTTCACTCTGAAGGATGCATCGTTTTTGTTCGTGTGTGTGAGAGAGAGTATGATGTATTATTGCTCACCTTCAGCAACTATAGTCCGGTGTAAAATACACGATGGATGACCCTAATGTGACCTCTAAAACTGAGAATCAGCCTTCAGAGAAATGTCTTGGCATTTTTTTCTTTAACAGCTTGTGTAACTTTGCTTTCCCTTCCAGTGTCTACAACAGCTTGTTTGATGTTTTTATGATGGTCACACCCGTCAAGAATTCAGGTATTTGCAGACAAAATGAACACCTGCCAAGCACCACATTTGGGCAAATTGTCCCTTTGGCGAGAGGAGCGCCTGCTACGCTGGCCGGTAATTGTTTGCAAGCAAAATATTTGAATGCTTAGGTTGAAAGAAATTAAATTGCCCTGGATGCGTCCACTCTGGATGCCTTCCTGAAGATCTATACTTTCCCTAGCAGAATAGTGTTAGTGCAAAAACACTAGTCGTAACGCAAGGCTTCTAGGGCCAAGTTCAAGGGTTCAGCGTTAATGTCAGAAATCTACTTGCCCAAAGTAAATTTTTACTTCTCTGAATTCAGATTGTTTTATTTATTAGCGTTTATCAAAATACAACAAAGACTTAAGTTAATTGTCATGTTTTAATCTTTATTTGAGTAAATAAATCAGAACATCAGTGAACTTGCCGTTCATGTTTTATACTTGTGCTTATCAGTGGCCACTGGTATGCCATTTCTGACTTAATACTATTCACTCTTCATCCTGAAACACACCAGGCGGCATCCTGTTTCCTTCTCACTCACTTAGGTACTGATTTAAGTAAATAGCAGCTAGTATTTCATGGCATTGCGTCAACCAGTCAGTCCTGTGTGACACTTGGTGGCCTCCCTACCTTCCTGTCTCTTCTTTTTTAAGTTGCTCAATACCAAATATCAGGAAAGTTCTTCTTTTTGTCCTTAGACTCCATTTAAGAAGAAGGGAGACACACCTCAGCTGCCTAATTTTCATTTGAAAAGGAAAGCGGTTGCTCATTACCAGTAATCAGTTTCGAGATTTAAAGTGAAGGGACGTACGTACATTTAGCAACATTTAAATCAGAATCTGATTACAGTTGGCGGATTTATTTGGTCACTGTCATCAGATATGATGATACCATGTCCACAGTCCAGATGAAGTAGATTAGATGGGTTTTGAGTGTTATATTCTTAATAAATAATACCTAAAGATGTTTTTTAAAACTTTGATTGTTGCTAATTTAGTCTTAAATACTCAGGGTTGTTCAGAGGGTTTTACATAATGCGGTCAAACTGTGGAGTTGCCTAAAATCGGTTGTTGTTGAGCCTCGTGCACTTATTGCTGTGTGTTCAGCAGTCATGTGCCCTGATATTTCTGCAGTGAAGTAGGGCGGAAAATAAAGAAATAAAGAAATAATTTTTCTTTGATCACACTATGATTTGTTATTTTTCTTTTATGTGAATTCTGCTGTGACAGTGATGTGTGTGTGGATTGTGTGGCTGATTGAGAGGCTTTTGTAAAGTGCTTTGTCCTACTCAGCTTGACAATCACAATTTAAATACAGTGTGCCTACCATGCAGGCCATGAGAGTTTCACATCTTTGCCATACAATAATGAGGCTACAGATGACCTCGCTGTTTCACGCTTCATCGTGACTGTCAAAAATCACCCCACAATAGCGTTGTTCCCCACGCCGTTCAAATCACAACTGAAATGGATTTTGGCTTAATTTTACATGAGTGGCCAGTTTCAATCAATGAATCAGTCTGTGTAAAACATACTTTGCTTTAGGTTGCTGTAACTAACTAGACCATTGAATGTTTAGCACACGTCATGTACTCACAGTTGTGTACACAACGTATGAAAGTATATTAGTATGTTTTTACATTATTGTTAGACTGTTTGGCAGTCGTGGTTGCCTTTATTAATTTGAATTACAAACTGTTCTGCTGAACCAGTGGAAAGGAAAGGATTAATGGTACAAATCTGTCTGTGGTGTATTGCGCAGATTTAATGATGGTTTTGAACAAAGCTGTCTCCAAGGTGTTGTGCTCCCATCATAATCATTAGCTTTAGCTTTATTTAGGACTGGATATTGTTGAAATTGGTTTGGCTTAATCACCAAACTAATTTATATGGATGTTTCTGTTTGTGAAGTACTACACACCACCAGAAGATAAATGTATAGTATGTATTTGCGTGTATAATTTTTGTAGCACTCCTAAAACCCTTTCAGAAGCCAGACAGTAGTAATATATTTTAAAAGAAATAGCATCGAGATTACAACAAGGCTGTTTTAAGTTGAAAGTTGAAGGTTTGTTTGGAGAACATGGGAAAGTCAGCCAGTATCGGCTCAGAGCCTCCACAGTTTGCACACGACTCAGTCGTTCCATTTAAATAAAAAAACACAAAGTGTACTAACACAACTCATTTCTTCTTGACCTGCAAGGCATGCCATGTTAAGTGCACTTTGCATTTTAGGCCATCAAAAAACACTACATGTGCAGATGTGTTTACCCATTCCACCTTGCAGTCTCATGCACTCCCAGCATTTGTGGATCACTTGGGAGTCAGACCTCGTACTTAACGACGATGGGGCTACGTCAAAATGCCAAACTAGGCTGAGTAGGCACCAACTTTCTGCTAGCAATCCCAGCCTTTTCTCTATAGGATACAGGCTCAGAAGGCCAAATAGGGGAATCTTCCATATCAGATCCTCTATCAGCACAACGTACTTCAGCACAGGACGACTGCCTGTAATTTTGGAGGACAGAGTGATGATGGTGCAGGGTAGGTTTGTGCAAATAAAGCAGCATGACCCCTGCATGCTAGACTGAGACATTCCCCAAGGGGGGGGGGGCACATCAGTGCTGCCCCATCACCCTTGTCACCATATTGTAAAAAAGCAGTGGCCATTATTCACGCAGTATACATTAAGATTGCTCATGAATGCATAATGTTTCACTCTTTACATTACATTGGGGGAAACTATAACTTTTAAAAGTGTAGGTAGGTTGCGGTATGTACTGTTGTGTGCGCAGACATCCTAATGTGAATGTGAGGACACTCTGAGGAGAATCATTTTTAAGGCGTTTTGTAACCTCTTTACTGTTACTGGAGATGAGTTCTCAGTGAAAACAGAAGAAAGGGCTAATGCACATGCCAGAAAAGGTTAGCATCAGAGCGTGAATGTGACATAACAGTCAATGCCGTACGCGCACGCTCACGAGTCAGCAATACAAAAGGCAGGACAAGGCCTCCATTAAACCACCAGGACTATGCTCGGTCATAGCTGACCGGACCTCTCGTCGGCAGAAAGGACAGATGACTTACTTAGGTAGGCTAGTCTGTTGTCATTCTTTGAGCATGTGTGTAAAATAATGTTTTCCATTCAATGCAAATTCAATTCAGTATTCTAGGTTGATGCGTTGCTGTTGCAAGAAAAGGCACATGTCATAGAATACATGTGAGAAAACGCTTCAGTCGCTCTGATTTGAGAATAGTGTTCCTGCTGGGCTGAACATCGTGTGTGTGCTCCTTATGATAGCATTCTTGTGTGGGTGTGTTACTGATTTGCCATTAGCGTGTTGTCATTTTTGGAGTCCCACATTAAATGCTGTCATGAAGCATTGAAAACTGAAAGGAGTCACTGCTTTTCGGTGAAATACATTATCGCTAAATTAACTACTGCGTGTTAAATATTCAGCATTCCAATAATATCCATTCAAGCATTTGGATTGTAGACGGGTCAGAACGTTTATTTACGTTCTGTAACCTTTGCTGGTTGTGGTGTGTCTGGCTGAATATTTATGCTCTCTCTCTTCTGTACTTCACATTTAAATGGTTGCACTCGTTTATAACTGCAGGCTTTACACTCCAGCTCCCAACTTTGTGGCCACATAGCTGCTCCACTAGAGTAGGTTGGGTTTAAATACTATGGTGTAGGAAATCTAATTGGTACTTAGTGAGGAAGGTAAGCAACTTGGTCATTGTAAAGGTTGATGGTGGTAAATGCTAGCTCTTTGTTGCTGGTTATTAACTTTTAATTTCAAGCATCTGACTCTCTATCTATATTGTTATTTCCTTGAGCATGTGGCAGCACTAGAAACCCCAATTTCTTTCTACATATTTTTTGGAGAATGACAGCTGAAGTTGGCCCTGAGTGTCATCAAGGACAATGGAAATAAGTCTTCATTATCCATGACATCTGTTATGCTTTATTTCAAATAGATAGTCAAACAGATCACATTAAAAGTTGCGTATTTTGTCACAAAGGACTAAGAGCCGCCTTGCTTCCCACAGTGATGTGTTCAGCTTCACTAGCAGAATTAATAGCCTAACACAACTAACATATAACATTGAATACAAATTTACAAATTATGTGGTCATTAGTTGAACTCAACATTATCTCTCCTTCATTTTGTTCATGGGAAAACTTGCTGGATTTAAAGGTGTGGGGGTTGTGGCATGAGCGGTCGATATTGACTACCAGCTCAATACGGCGTGCTAATTTCGACAACCC
This sequence comes from Micropterus dolomieu, assembly GCF_021292245.1. Taxonomy (NCBI): domain Eukaryota; kingdom Metazoa; phylum Chordata; class Actinopteri; order Centrarchiformes; family Centrarchidae; genus Micropterus; species Micropterus dolomieu. The sequence continues at coordinate 4,627,845 of NC_060156.1, read as the reverse complement.
AGCTGTCGTCTAATGTTAACATAGCTATCCGTATTAGCTAGGCTCCTTATTAGCTTGCTAATAACTTATTTGAAGGTGGGTCTCTTAGATTGACAGGGTTGTGTTAAGAATATAGATACACTAACTTATCAGAGTTAACCTGATTTACCCATATTTAATAGTAAATAAATTTAAAATCAATATGTGACCATCAGTGTTGATATTGTGGCGGGCCTCCACAAATAAATCAATGTATGGGAAACACTGCTATTTTTAAAATACACATTTATTCACCTCCTGGCCTAAAAAGTGAAGCGTACGCAAAGTCCCCTAAATCTGCATTTCATCGAACGGCCAGCAGGGGGCTTCTCCTCTGGTTGCAAAAAGAAGTCCGGTTCCATTAGAAATAATGGTAAAATAAGGCTACTTCTCAACTGATTTATTTCCTCAGTAAATACTTTCATAATGAGTTTATGGTCTCAGTCGCTAGTTTCAGGTCTTCTTTAACACAGCATGATGTTCATTTAGTAAATTATGGTCCAATTTAGAGGAAAAGAGACCATAAATCAGAGTATGCTTGAGGCCAGGACTATGTTCTGATTGACAAGTTGTTACCATGGTGACCTGTCACATCAGGCTGAAGTGACTCGTACCCACGGCACTGTGTAAATTTAACCAGCGCCGCTGAAAAAGCTTATTAGGAGTTGACTGTTCACTTTTTCTGGTGAGTACATTTAGTTCTGTTGTTCGCTAGACAAAATTATCAGGCCGGTTAAAATGACGTGAATTACAGATGCATCTTCCTAACCAAGCTAGCTAGCTCCACACAGAGCCGTTGGCTCCACCGTCTCGTCCAAATATGGTCACGTCCGGTGCCGCTGGTTGCAAGAGATCAACATGGCGGCAGCGCAACTGCCAAACTCGCGGCTTCAAAACGGCAGTCCACAAACCAATGGGTGATGTCACGTCCACTTCTTCAATACAGTCTATAGTTTACACATCTTATATTGACCTTACACTATTTTTCACATCCTGTACCTGGCCAGCCTTGTTGCCTTTCTAGAAACATAATTTTGCATCCATGCAAACCATTTACTATTAAGTTGAAATAAAATGCACGCAGTACATCACTTTCAAGCTGTGGCAGCACGCTCCTGCTTGACCGCCCCCTCTTCGTCTCTTCCAGATGTACCTTTACATTAGCTTGGAGTAGATCTCCAGCGTACTGGAGACAAAGCCACATTGCCCAAGGGTATGGCTATAGTGGGCTGCTGTGTTATTCAGTATAGCCACTGTGTGCTTTTCCAACACTGTCTCGTCAGACTTTGTGAAAATATGCAAAAGAACAGACATCCTCACAAAGGTTTACATCATGGCAGTTCACTGTGTGTGTATCACCCCCGAAAACATGGATTGTGTCATGATGTGGCTGTACATGTATTCACAGTGGATTAGGCTAAGCCCATCAATAATGCAGGCCGCATGGAGTAGCTGTGAAAACACTATTTTCTTGTTTTATAAGCTCTTCTCTGCTGCATTTCCTTGTGCTTTTACAGAACGTATAGTCTGACAGTAAATCCTCTACCCATGAACAACGAATTGTTCTTTAAACTTTTGAATTTCTGAAGCGTCTGTAGATGGATAAATGAGTGAAATACCCCTCTCTTCCGCTTGCTTGTCATTTTCATAATCATCAGTCTTCTCCGTTTCCTTCTCGTCTTCCATATTCTATGGAGCTCTGCACGGAGCCCTTAGTGATCTGGCTATATATAGAAGGAAAAGGAGGAGCAAGAATAAGAAAAATAAAGTTCCTTTTAGTACGCTGTCCTGAGGATCTCGCTGCAATGATCCAGTTTGAAGGGGTTAATATAGTTCAGAGTTTGCCAGTAGATTGTTTTTGTCTGTGCTGGAGTGACTCAGGGTGAAGAGGTCAAGCCTCGGCGGTCTGAGATAGACTTCCTCAATTAGGCTAACGATCATACCATGCCCTTTGTGAAAGAACAGCCTTTCCAGCACCTAGCTTCCTTTGTTATTATGGCTATGAAATTTAACAATGGAGCAAAACATGTTTTGCTATAGAGCCCATTAGTGATATTAACAAGGTCAAGGATTTTATTTTTCTGTGTTTTCTGTTGTGGCTAGTAAAGAAAATAGTATTTATATTTATTTATTCCTAAGTCAGATCAGCTTTACAGGTGTAAACAGGTTTTTAAATGTTTCCAGTAGTTTCATACATGAAATGTAGGTAAAAAGTCAAGGTAATCCTAGTAAGTATGATAAGGATAAATGTAATAACTGTTATTTAAGTCAAACGTTTTGGCTCCTTACTTGCCAGACTGCCAGATGTGTTTGGCAAACATAACTCTATCTTCGGTTGGATGGTGTTGCAAGAGTTTAAATCCAATAAAAAGCTGGACAGACTTGCTGAGGTTAATCTAAACTAAACTCTAATGGTATCTGGGATTAGCCTCTGTGCTGTGGGGAAATAGAGACGGAGGAAAAATTAAAGGAGAAAATTGAATAACAGAGTGGAGATGCATAGCAAATGCAGATGCTTCCTGCCTTTACAGTCACGGATATCAACCCAGTTGAACTTCTACAGAAGATTTTGGACCAATGTGTAAGACAATGCTCTCCATCACCATCTTTATTTAGTCATGTCTGACTGTCTCTGATGCTAAAAGTTGTTTTGTTATATCTGGCTTTGTTTGTTTTATTTTCTCTATCTGCTGTACTCTCTTGCAAAAAAATCTCGATCTCAACGAGATGACCTGATTAAATGAAGGTGGTATGAAGGAACATCTGTCTTGGCAGGGAGAAATTAAGCTGTTCTTGAGGTTTGTGAGGCCTGACTCCAAACTAAGACACTGCTTTTTCTTTTCATTTGTCACATATCTGCACTACACAGTGGATGCACAACTAGTGTAACAAACTAGCGTAAACTATTTCGTTAATAATGTTCGTTACTAACATATTTAGTAAGCAAGTTCATTTGCACCATAGGAAAGAACAAATAAATACGATGTTTTGAAAACTGCTAGCCACGCTGATCTGTGTATAAGGGAGTTAGTTTCTCTCTCTGGCCAAGTGTTTTTAGAACTGATAGAGATGCTACAGTGGATGTTAACACGGTTCAGAGAGGGGGGGTTGCTGGGATCAGAGCATAGCAGGTGCTGCTGGCCCATGGGGACATATTTGTGTACTCTGCTCACTCAGTGGGAACATTTTAATTTGATCCCTTTGTTTCTATAAAACAGGTCAGGATTTGTTCTACCCCTGGGCAATTTGTGTCAGTGCATGTACAGAAACCGCTGTAGTGAGCGGTGCAGATTCATGTGTTTTCGGAAACAGTCGTCAAAACACGCACTCGGTGTCTTAATAAAGTGCTCCGTAGAATTGATTAGGTTTGGTCAGCACAGGCAACTGAATCTGTCTTACCTGGAGCGCTCAAAAAAATGACACCATGCCATATGACATAAATCTCGCTAGGCTGGCCATAATATTAACCTAATGGACGTGTATTCATTCTGAGAATACTTAAGACAAGTGTTTTAATTGCTGGCATTTTGTTGCGACCGATAATGTCAGTATTGTTTTTTCAGTTGTGGAAAATCCATGTACGCCACAGTGGAATGTTTTCTGTTTTCTGTCTCTGGTGTGCCTAAAGTTGCAGGTCAATTGCTCTGCAAAAGCAAATCATCACAAACGAGATATAGATTTTATTACTCAATAACACAGTATGTATCCATTTTAAATAAAAAAATTAATACAGGGTTTGCAAATTTCCCACTGGACTTTCATTGGGACTGTTATAACTATATTTGGAAATTTAGTTATGCACATAGTTACTTTGTTGCTGTTTCTTTACAGTGAGGAGTTTCCCTCTAATTAATAAACTAGAGCAGCGAGTATGGATGCTGTTAGGCAATCAGTCTGATAAGAACTGATACTGATGATTGGTTTAAATTACTGATTAGTTTTTAAGAATTCTCACATAAAGGTTTAGGGAACCTGTAAAGGCCTCCACGCTTTTGCCATTTTTAATTTTATTTTGCAATCTTTAATTTTTCTAATTTTTAATTTATCTAATTTTTCTAATTTTACAAAGAGAAGTGTGTCTCGCCTACAGTCAAGCATGGTGGTGGGAGTGTCATGGTCTGGAGCTGCATGAGTGCTGCTGGCACTGGGGAGCTGCAGTTCATTGAGGGAACCATGAATGCCAACATGTACTGTGACAGACTGAAACAGAGCAGGATCCCCTCCCTTCAGAGACTGGGCTTCAGGGCAGTATAACAACATGATAACGACCCCAAACACGCCTCCAAGACGACCACTGCCTTGCTAAAGAAGCTGAGGGTAAAGGTGATGGACTGGCCAAGCATGTCTCCAGACCTAAACCCTATTGAGCGTCTGTGGGGCTCCTCAAACAGAAGGTGGAGGAGCGCAAGGTCTCTAACATCCACCAGCTCTGTGATGGAGGAGTGGAAGAGGACTCCAGTGGCAACCTGTGAAGCTCTGCTGAACTCCATGCCCAAGAGGGTTAAAGCAGTGCTGGAAAATAATGGTGGCCTCACAAAATATTGACACTTTGGGTGCAATTAGGCCATTTTCACTTAGGGTGTACTCACTTTTGTTGCCAGCGGTTTAGACATTAATGACTGTGCGATGTGTTATTTTGAGGGGACAACAGATTTACACTGTTATACAAGCTGCACACTCACTACATTACATTGTAGCAAAGTATCATTTCTTTAGTGTTGTCACATGAAAAGTTAATCAAATATTTACAAAATGTGAGGGGTGTACTCACTTTTGCGAGATACTGTATGTGTGTACAGGTTTGCAGGTATCCAAATCATGTGTAACTCTATTCACATCCACCTGTGATAAAGAAAACGAAAATTCATAAAGTTATAATTACATTGTAGGACTCCCAATGTGGCCTTGCTGTTGAGTAGCTCGTTATGTTGTCAGTTCAGCTCTGGCTCTCAGCCTTTGACTGCTCATCTGACAAGTCAGTAGAAGGATCACGTCGAAGTTCATCACTTTACTTTACCTTTATTTCCTGTGTTGGTGCTTCTTCAGCCAAGCTGATAGTTAGAAATGAAATATTAGTATTATTTGTGAATCAAATGAATCATCAGTGTTTTCTTTCTCTGTTAGGAGGCTTCTGTAGTGTCACTTGGGTTTTTCCTTCTGTCAGTTTTTCAACTGCTTGTGTGCCTAAGAGACATCTCTCCATGGACGAACGCACACACACTCACAGATGCACATGCTCCTTGTTATTCCCGGGGCTGAGAATTTTTCTCTCCAGGCAACACACTCACTGAGACCAAGTGGTGATGAAAGATGTGCTTAAATTAGAATGTTCCGCTGTACCAGAGGCAGGTGTGCGAAATCTTACACTTTTCAAATGTGCACTGCATTGTGCTGAACTTTTCATTAGCGGCTTTTTTCTTTAAGGCCCCAGCCACACAACTGCGTTTTCGTTTCAAAACGGAGACATTTTGCTACGTTTGCACCTCCCGTCCAGACTAAAACGGAGAAGTTTGGAAACGCTGCCGACCCCGTTTTTCTTTTTAAGACTCCGTGTAGCGTTTTAGTGTGTACACTTGTACTGTACATGTTGCCTTTTACTTTGCTACGACTCCTGTTTCCTGTTTTCCGCCGCCACACTCCCAGTCCCAGCTCGTTATTGGTCTAATGCTTGCTGTCATGGAAATGATATTCCTGGTGAGGGGTTGAGCAAATAATTGAGTTACAACAAACCATTGTCTGTGAAGGATTTATTTAACAAAAGACAATAAACAGGACACAGTCACTAACATCTGGCCCCGAACAAAGGGCATAATCATGCATAATCATTTACACAATCTAGGTTTCTATGTTTTGGGGAACAGAGATCCTCTCTCAGCCTTGAATGAACATTCCAGGAGAGGAGAGGAACAACAAGAGGGGGACAAAAACCAAAACAATCTCACAGCTCTGACCTAAACCCTGAGTATAGAAGAAGGAAAGGTTAAGGATAAAAAAAACAATACGTAAATATCTATAAGCCATAATGATAATAGTAATAATGATACTAATAATAATAATATTAAAAGATCATACATAACAGATTAAATGTAAGAGGACAGAATTTTCTGTATACTAACATATGAAAGAAGATAAATTTCCGGAAGGGGGGGGGGGGGGGGCAAGCAAAAGTACTTCTTAAACAATGAAATTAAATCATCTGTAGAAGCTTCGACTACTAAAATCATCGTTAGCTGCAGCCCTAATTGAGATCGTAAACTAATTAGGAAAGTGTTTATTGAGGTAGCTTAATAAAAAAAGTAGGGTCATTTTCTCATAGACTTCTATGCAGTCAGAAGTGTCGCCCCCTGCTGGCCAGTATAAAGAACACATGTTTAAAGCAGTTCCCCGTTGGTTCACTTTTCAGACCTGGAGGTTGCCCCTTGTGTAAAGCTCATTGTGCTCATTGTAACCACAACCACAAAATGCGTTTACCAGGATGTCTTTCAATTAGGTGAGACGATTGAGCTGTGTCGTAACGCAACCTGATGACCTAAATAGAGCGCAGTCACGCAGACAGGATCCAAACAATGACCTACACACACATGCATAACAAGTGTTGTGCTGCCTTTAAATGGCAGTGGAACAGCATGGGGCATTTGAAAGTCTGGGAACAACACTTTCAGTAACACTCTAGTTTGTTTGGGATCAGCAGGGCAGATGGCTGCTTCTTTGGCAGTTTGCTGATCCACTTGTCTAGAGAGACTAACAATGATTACAGTAGTAAAATAAACAACCATCACTTAAGTAAGCACAGGTCAAAACCATAGGAGAGTATTTCTGTTACAAATATTCCTAATGCCCACATGGTTTTGTACAAAAAGGAAAAGAGTTTGGAAGTGAAACCGCACATGCTTCAAACATGGCATGATTATACATCTGCCACTCGGGACATCCACACTTTGGAAAGGAGTGCTTGGTCTCAAATAAAGGAATGTGTGCCACTCGCTTTTTGGTCAGTTTGTTAATCGTACTGAGAGTAGCTTTTGTTGCAACTTGTTTCCTTCCCCAGTTGAACACAAAGCTTTTTGTGTGGAACTGATGGCCAGCCACTCCACACTTCCCATCAACAGCCATGTGACCCTGTCTGTTCACTTCTCATGGAAAAATATTCATTTATTATTCATTAACCAATTTTTCAGTCACTAGATTTCTTATGATGCTTATGACAACATTATCACTTCAGAGAAAGCTCTGCTGTTATATACTTTGACAGAAAATGTATAGCTTATTGTAAATATTTTTGATAATTGATCATTTAAGTCCTTTATATAAGCAAAGATGCCAAACATTCGTGTTTACAGCATCTCCGATATGAAGATTTGATACCTTCCTTTGCCATAACTATTGTTTTTTCTGTCTGTTTATAGATGAAACATTTAAGATTATTTTGATACACATGAAATCTAGGGCTGTAATCTAATCGAAATCGCGATGTCATCATGTGCGATTACATAAGGGCTACGATTTAATAAAACAGTAAAAGTATGTGTGACGCTCTCTTCTGTGTGTGCGCTGCAGTTTGCTTGTTATCTCCGCCCCACCAGGCTCTCGCATGTACCTCGAAAAACAGATAATGTTATGTGCAATCAGAAAAATGATTAATGAGCAGTGTGTGGGTAACGTTTAAGACAACCTACTATAACCTCCTTCCCCGCCCCGCCGCTAATTGCTCACAACGTAGTCAGACTCGCCACTGGAGCAGTGAGAGAAATGCTGGTGCTCCGGTTGCTCTGTGACAGAGACAGAGAGATGTCGTCAGCAGCTAAAATGGTAAGACAGGAGAAAACTGGGAGAAGATAAGGAAAGCTTGTGTTCGGCTCGCTGGCCATTTAACGTTAGCTGTATCGGTGCCTTTTGTTGTTCAACATCTTCACCTTTTCATTAAGCCGACGTCCTTGTTAGTCACTTTTTGTCAACTGACCGATCGCAGCCTAGATGGGGCGTACTACAGCAAACTTTACAATGTTGAATGATTAATGACACGTTAGAACTTAGCATTAACAAATTGGAGACCAATGTAGAGCCTTTTTCCTTTACAAAGATTAAATAAATTAAAAAAAACGCCACAGAAATGAAACCGCTGAAACTGTAGGCTAAATAATAAACTAGTGGTAAAATTGTGGACTAATATATTAAATTATAATAAATATAGTAATTAATATATTCGTGTTATACTAACAGTATACTATTAACTGAACATTATGCTATACTCTTTATTTAATGTTATAATATTATACTAATAGACTCATGTACAGTGCTCCTGAAAGCAACACGCTGCCCTTGTTCTGTTGGATCTGTTTTACTAGTTATTGTATAAATTATTATAAATATTGTTTATAACAATATAACAATTATTGTGTGTGCATTTTCCTTGATAATCAAGCAAGTAGATTCCTAATACCATTTTTTCCATTATAATCTAATCACAATCGCAAATCACAATATTGCCCACAATAATCACAATATGACTTTTTCTCCAAATCGTGCAGCCCCAATAAAAACACAGGACTGGCCCCATCCATCCATCCATCCATCCATCCATCCATCCATCCATCTATCCATCCATCTTCATCCGCTTATCCGGGGTCGGGACGCGGGAGCACTGGCCCCATTGTCTTCAATTCTTGTTTGGTCGATTGGTCGATAAATATGAAATGAATCTGCAACAGTTCTGATAATCAGGTAATCATTTAAAGTATTTTTTAAAAGCATTTTTTGGGGGGTCATTTTCAGTATATTCCCTCATTCTATAGACCAAAGTGATTAATTAGTGATTCCCGCCAGTTGCTCTCCTTATCTGTAAGTAATGTGTACTTTAAGAAATTTCTATGTCTGTATCTAAGTGATGAAAGATGGTCTTTTTAAGTTTCATTAAAGCAATCCTTATACAATATACTGATGGTGCACCCAGAGTCTGTGCAGTAAAGACCTCTTAATATTCATCAAAAGCGTGTCACATTAAGGCTGGCTGCTACACTCACCAGCCCATATGAAGGAGGTGCTTGTATCCCGCAGAGGAGCTTTGCATCTTCACAGTTCGCTACAGGCTACAGAGCAGAGGATTGCAGACTCCAGTGGAATGCGTCAGCGGGCAGGCAGGCAGCGCTAGTGCTTTTTGGAAGGAAGATGTAGCAGTCCTATTACTCATCTCTGTAGCAGGGATAGTGCTGTGTTGTGCCTCCCAGGGGTTCTGTTCAATCATTGGCGCACACTTTATTACCTTGTTCTGTGGAGGTGTGTGTGCACTTGCTGCAGAGCCCTCTGCTCTTAACTTATGCGCTGCGCAGGGATTTGTTTTTTGTATTTACACCAGCGTTTGGGCTGGTTGAGGTGCATTTTTGTACGCATCAACCTCTAAAAATGCTCCTGTATGTTTTAGATCCATCTGCCACAGGTCATGTATGCATGTCAGGCTTCATCCTTCTTCTCTCCTCCGACGACACCAGTGCTGTGATGATGGTGCTGCTGCAGCTTTCTTGGCGCAATCGCCACAGATGTTGTTGTGACCCCAGTGGACAAAACAGGTTGTCCCGTAATTATTTGAACAACATCTGGGCACAAGGCAGAGAGGAGGCGGAAGAGGACGTTCCTCCGTAATCGAACTGTAAATAAGACATGGCTCAGGGGATGTGGGATGCTTGTGCAAGCAAGCGTGGGTTTGTGTGTGGGAGAGAGGCCATTTCAATAGAGTGTGTAGCAGGGCAGGGGGGAGGGGAAGAGGTGGAATCTGCCATATGGATGTGAGAGAAAGACAAAGAGAGAAATGGAAGGGAGGAGAGGTGGAAGGAGAAAAGGGGGAGACTCAGCGGCCCACGTCAACTCACTTAACACTCCCTGATGGCCCCGGGGATGCTGACAGCACAGTTTTGTTGATTCATTCTCCCTCGCCAACTTGTTCCCCCCGTCTTTTGCAGTCAGTCTCTATTCCTGTTGCCCTTGTGCTGCTCTATTTGTGATGCTCCCCCAATCTGTCTCCTTGTACTCTTGTATGACCTTGCAAATCTAGAGTCTTCATGTCATATTGTCAGGTCTGCTGATGCATATGCCTCATGCCAGAGAGTGTCTGTGTCTTTAAAAAAAAATTAAAGCTGTGCACATTATGTAATCTTCCCCACAGGGTACGAGGTGAAGGGTAAAGCCAGTGTGCCACAGGGATGGGTTACAAAAAGCATTTCCAAAAAACTGATGGATGGATGTCATTGCTCTAAGTATGAAGTGTTCTTTCTTGCAGGCTGTGCTCCCACATTTAACATTGGAGCTGGCTGGATTACATACTGTACTTTTTAAAACTGCCACGGTCATTTTGACCTGCATATTACTTGCGTAATATAAAGTTGGGATGAAAACAAACTTCCTGAATGTAGGGAGTCTTAGCATGGCAAGGAGATGTGAGCATGTGGTGTCTGGTTTTTGGAGAGGGGTCACTCTGCAGTGAGGATAAATATTTGCACACCTTTTTAGCAAATAGCAGGCACCATCTCTTCGTAGGTTCAAATGTAGACTAGATATAAGTTTTTACTAAGTGCAGATTACACAAGACTAAATTAAAACAGGTTGTTATTCAGTATTTGTGATGTGCCTGCAAAATTTCCAGTGGTTTAAAATATTTTTTAAATGATCCATATCATTGGTTTCGAAACCTTTTTCTTTAGGTATTTGTGTCTAAAAAATATTTGTTTATATAGTGCAAAGTAATCTTTATTGCATTTGTGATATCTTAAAATCTTTTAATAACTTCTGGCTTGAATTCCAATATCCTGAGCCCCTATGAAACTTGATGTTGCTGCTGCTGATACTTAAAAATTAAAGATGATGATCTGACCTAAATCTCTCTTTATTAATTTTCGGAGTCAATGAAAATGATTACCTTGTCTCCATGTATGTCTTGTTTGCTGAGGATTCAGCATTCTCTATTATGGAAATGAAGTGTGCTCATGAGGCTGGAAAAAGCATGATATGCTAACTGGAAGTGGTGTGAAATACCGAACATCATTTTGTTAATGTTTTCCCAATTAAGATGTCCTAACTTGCTCTGTGCACCAGCGAACAGGCTAAGTGAAGTGTCACTTGTACAGTATTGTAGTCTCATTATAAATTCTTATCATGTTGCCTTTTTTCATGTAACATACACATCTTCAAAGGGGAGTGGATTATCAGAATCAGATGCGTACAGATTTATTCATAAAAATTCTAGACTATTTACTAATATCTTGTATAATAAATCAACCTGTGTGGTGTGTTATCGTATCTTTAACCACAATATCTATTCGCTTTTTATACATTATAAATATGCCTTAAAAATGTTAATTTCCATGTGACAAATATATTTCACCTCTATTTTTTTTCCCATTGAATTGAGTAAAATGCATTTCTTTTCGACAATATACTATATATAAAAATCTCTAAATCTCTAAAATGTAAAAAATGCCCCCCCCCTTTTTTTGTATTAGCTAGATTTAAGCTTAAAATCAACAGTTCAGGCACATTAGAACCTCAATAGAGTCTCTCATTTCTTGATTCTTGAATAAAAAATAATTATAACACAGATTTGTACTATTAGTCCACACTGGACAAGGGGAAGAGAGTTTAAACAAACCCATGAAAAAGAAATGGCTAAGAACAAAACACACAGAATGAAGGCACAGATTGGACACACATACCAAAAAAAACCTTAACAAAACTTTAAAATACTCTTTTTTTCCTTAGGCAAGTTTGGCGGCATAAGAGTGTCAGCACATATACAAAAGTAGGGTTCCTAACCAGAATAAGGCAACTTATATACAGTATGTTGTGATAGGGCCAACTTGGGGGGAAAATTGGGGGGAACCTTATACTGAAAGTATCTATTAGGAAATGTCAGCAGAGGAAATTCCCCTCTCAAGGGTATAAAGGCTTTTGATCTAGATTCCAGTTGCAGAGGGATGATAGTGTGCGAAAACAGACATAATATCGGGCTTCTCTTTCCTTTGAAAACATATTCTTTTATTTTAGGTAGCCCACTTAATTCTTTATTTATTTATTTTTGTACTGTAGATCAAGACAGGGGATCCACGGATGACATGTGCTACTTGAAAACAAGCTTGCGAGGGTGACTTCACTGATTTCTTTTTATTTCTTTTTTTTTCAAGCCAAACAGGGCATGTACGCACACACCAAAGCCAAAGACCAATTAGCAGCCAGGCCCTTTTTGAGCACATAACACAGGGGGCATAAAGTCAGGGTGACAACGTGTAAAGCTGTTTTTATTACTGGGTCATCCAACCAGTTGCCACTGTCAGCTAATCTGGAGGTCAAATGCCCGCTATAAATATTTTTCTTCAGAAGGCATTTGCTGAACATAATGTACACCTTGATGCTAGAACAGTGGGCGGACTGGAAAAGAAGTAAACCTCACGTGATAACACATAAAAAAACAGAAGCTTTGATCAAAAACCATGTATGTTTTGTTTCTTTGGGTCTTTTCTCTTTACTTAAAACAATGTGTTTTGCCATTAGCCTCCACGTTTAACTAGGGGTTACATTTAACTTACAAACCAAGTAAAACAGAAGCTGCGACTTTATTTGGCCCTTATTTATTTTAGGTTAATAATAATAATAAAACCTGGCAGCAGTCAGGAAGTAGGCAGAGATATACTTGTAAACAAAGGCCATAGTGACAAGATCAGCAAGTTTTTACAATATCAAGCACGTTTTTTTTATGTACTTACAAACTTGCTATCAAATATGTTTTAACTAAGCCCCCTGAAACCAATTGATAATTCAAGCAGGCACAAGCCCTTCAGTGATTGAAGGCCCTTTGAAGTCCCAAAATAAAAGGGAATGACATTTTCAGGGGACTTACTTTGTGTCCTTGAGTATCAAGTGTTGCTGTAGCAGCATCTCTCTTATGAACTGTAAATTATGGCTCTGGCTACCAGAAAATCAGATCTGGCTTTGGTACTTATACACTGCTCAAAAAAATAAAGGGAACACTTAAACAACACAATGTAACTCCAAGTCAATCACACTGAAATCCAACTGTCCACTTAGGAAGCAACACTGATTGACAATCAATTTCACATGCTGTTGTGCAAATGGAATAGACAACAGCTGGAAATTATAGGCAATTAGCAAAACACCCCCAATACAGGAGTGGTTCTGCAGGTGGTGACCACAGACCACTTATCAGTTCCTTTGCTTCCTGGCTGATGTTTTGGTCACTTTTGAATGCTGGCGGTGCTTTCACTCTATTCGCCACTGGCGCCCTGTGCTCTTCACAGATGAAAGCAGGTTCACACTGAGCACATGTGACAGAGTCTGGAGACGCCGTGGAGAACGTTCTGCTGCCTGCAACATCCTCCAGCGTGACCGGTTTGGCGGTGGGTCAGTAATGGTGTGGGGTGGCACTTCTCTGGGGGGCCGCACAGCCCTCCATGTGCTCGCCAGAGGTAGCCTGACTGCCATTTTAGGTACCGAGATGAGATCCTCAGACCCCTTGTGTGACCATATGCTGGTGCGGTTGGCCCTGGGTTCCTCCTAATGCAAGACAATGCTAGACCTCATGTGGCTGGAGTGTGTCAGCAGTTCCTGCAAGAGGAAGGCATTGATGTTATGGACCGGCCCGCCGTTCCCCAGACCTGAATCCAATTGGGCACATCTGGGACATCATGTCTCGCTCCATCCACCAACGCCACGTTGCACCACAGACTGTCCAGGAGTTGGCGGATGCTTTAGTCCAGGTCTGGGAGGAGATCCCTCAGGAGACCATCCGCCACCTCATCAGGAGCATGCCCAGGCGTTGTAGGGAGGTCATACAGGCACGTGGAGGCCTATGTAAAGTAGTGTTTTCTCAACGAGAGGGCGTTCCGAGGAAGATAGGGGGCGCTGGAAGCAATATTTTGGAAGGGGGGGTGCTGAGCTGCTTTTGGGGGGCGTTTGTTGGTTGGAAATTCTAAGGCGAGTTTACACTTAAGATTCACAACAATACGAGTTTAAACTTTAAACAACTTGCAAAAAACTGTGGTCTGCAACATTAAAAACTGCCAGTTTAGTCCACTGCAACTGGATGAGACTGTATATTTTTTCTCCGTCAGCTACTTGTAGTGCAGCTTCATGCTGTATCATCTCTAAAATTTTACCCACATGGCGTTTACTGTGTAAAAAATCGACACTCTCTTTCTTGGTGGAAAAGTGTTTATTTCTCTGAGGAATACACCGTGAACGTCTTGTTATTGCAGTGGTTACACATTTATAATGTACACTGCTGCGACACCAGCGAGTGACGTGGACCCACCTCGCGCTGTGAGTCGCAGACAGTTTGTGCCAAAGCGGATATATACTGTAGTTTCAGTAGGCCATAAAAATGTAACGTTAAAAACTGAAGACCTGTCTTAATGACGTTAGTCTCCCATTACGTCTTCCCATTTTTCAAAGAGCTCAGATATGTGGGAGAGATTCTGAATGTGCAGAAAGTTTTAAACATGAGCAGATAAGTTACAGTGTTTCCCGTACGTTAATTTATTTGTGGCGGCCTGCCACAATATCAACACTGACCGCCACATATTGATTTTCGATTTTTACTAGGCCTATTTAAAATCGTATTTGAGCTGCAGGCAGCGCGTATTCGCGCAGCACATCCTCTCGCTCGTCTCTCTCATCCATCCCTCAATCTTTCGCTCTCTCTCCCTCGTGAACACAGCTGCACAAATCTGTCCTACACAACGCTGTCAATGTCGAAGACCCAGCTATTAAAAGTTATTAGCAAGCATGTAAGGAGCTTACAGCTGGGTTTTCGAGGCTAGCATGCTGTATCTGTGCGACAGTTACACTGTCATTCTGTGGGAAACACTGAGTTATGATAAATTATTAACAGATGAGCTAATAAAGTCCAGTCAATAACTGAATTAAAATGGATTAATTTATTACTGAGATGAAAAGGGGCCACAAAGACATTTAAAAAGGTTACTTCCCCCCAAAAAAGGTGGTAAGACTTAATCATGTGTGTTGACTCAGCAGGGATGATATTAAATAAGTGTATCTACAGGAGAAAAATATTTAAAAGCAATGAGAATGCCTGAGAGCCTCACTAGATTATATTCTATTATAATTATATATTTTGAATTGTCACCTGCCACCTGAATTTTTAGACATTTCCACCATAAATTAGTGCAGAAAAGGCAGAAATTGGAAGAGAAAGTTTCACCAGAATGCAGGAAATTAAGTGTTTAATGCTCAAAATCTTCTGGGGTGCCCCATCCAAGAAAACAGTACCTGGCTTCACTCACAGTTTCTGGGAGGAATATTCACTTATTAGTTAGATATCATAACTTTTCACATGGCTTTTTTGTTACCTTTTCCATGTATTTAATAACAATAGTAACAATAAAAAAAATCAACAATATTCAGGGCAAATAGCGAACATCTTTTTTGATGGGGGGCGGTAAGGGACCTGGATAATGGATTGGGGGGCGCTGGCCCAAAAAAGGTTGAGAACCATTGATGTAAAGAAAGGAGTATTTAATGAGATTATTTCATTCATTCAGATCTAGGATGTGTTATTTTAGTGTTCCCTTTATTTTTTTGAGCAGTGTACTTCAGGAAAGGAAGCACGTGGCATGTTGCCGAACACTGGTTTGGATTAACTGCCACTTACTTGAGAGACCAGCTTTGTCTTTTACTGATATGGTTGGGTTCTGGTGCCCGGTCTGCACAACACTCTCTCCTCAAACATTTTATCTGTCCTTTTTATTTTTTACTAGCAATTGGCAAGATAATGTTGAAAGTGTGCAGGTAACATTAGCAGGCGTCTCATTTATAGTTGGCGCTGACCAATGTCACCAACTGACTAGACTAGACTGTAGCTGTAGCTAATCAAACAATAACGGTGGCCCGATGGCCAGTAAAACGTAAAGTCGGGACAGTTGAACTAGCAACTCACTGGCTCAAAAAAATGTGTATTAAAAAAAAACAAAAAATTGTGTTAGAAACTCAACATTATGCAGTTGTTTTGCAGCTCTTGGCGCTCACTGTTGTCCAATCCAGAGCTGTAGTGACGTGAAGAGTGGTTGTCAAATGATATTTCTCTAATCTTAATCAAGCGGCAGCCTCTGGGTCTGAAAGTGAAACCATGCAGACGGAACTTAAACCTGCAGTCTCTCTAATGGACAGCAGGGGGCGAGTCCGCTGGTTGCAAAAAGAGGTGCAGTTCCTTTAGAAATACTAGTTAAATGACCCTACTTCTCATCGGATTTATTACCTCAGTAAACACTTTCATACTGAGTTTATGGTCTCATTTGTTAGTTTGAAGTCTTCTTCAACACAACATGATGTTCATTTAGTACATTTTGGTCCTTTTTAGGGGGAAATAAACCAGAAAGCTTAGTATGCTTTAGGGTGGGAATACCTTGTGATTGACATGTTGCTACCATGGCGACCTGTCAATCAGGATAGAGGCGACTTGTATCTGCTGCTCTGTGTAAATTTTTTTTATTAAATGGCTGTTAGCAGGGGAGAGTTAATAACTTTTTTATTAACCTTTTTATTTTTTTATAATTTTAACTGATTACATTTTAGTTTTTTTTATATTCAGGAGGTATTTAATAAAACAATTAAACATGTTAACAGAGTAACATAACTTATAAGTCTTTGGTTGATAAATAACTTAGACAGTAAAAATTGTCTTTGGGCCAGTAAGTTTCAAACCAACTGGCCCGGTGGCTAGTTTTTGATGTCCACTCTTGCATTTTCTATATAGATATGGTTTTGCACATCACAAACACGTAAATACAGTCCCTCTTGAATTTTTTATGCATATCAGATCGACATGTTGAGCTCATTAACCATATCCATTTACCATAGTTTTGAATCCAGTAGTTTGTGAAAATCGGGTCTAAAAGTCAGTATGTGCAGCAGCAATCAATATCAATCAACAATTTCAAATAAACTGATAATTTGACAGACTTAAAAGATAAAGTGTAGTCAAAAATATTTAAGGAAAGTGATTTTAGAAGCATGTGACCTGCTTTTCCATTCATTTTGGAGGGGCTTGCATTCCTGATGCTCTCACCGGTCTATTACCTTGCTGTGTAGGAGCTCTCAGAATTAGAAACTTGATCTGCAGAGGAGTCCTGTTCAGTGTCTACAGCTCCCTGCATGCATGAATGTCTTGGGTTGGCTGGGCTGAGAATGGGTAATCCCTCCAGAATTTTGGAATTAATCTGTAGCTGATATCCAGCTCATCCACTGCTCATGTAGAGAGTCAAGTTCCTTAGAGAAAGTGTCTCCTTCCCTGCCGACTGCCTGTATTTTATGTTACATGAAGCTACAATAGAATGGCTTTTTAAAATCAGACGTTTTAAACAGTTTACATTTTCGCACTAGACGATGTGAAAAGGATATTAAATAATAAAGGGAACGATTGAATGTGATGCAATAAAGAGAGTATAAAACTGGGGGAAACAGCTGCCAATGAGCAAAAAAACAGTCCTGTTTGAATCGCAGAGATGCGAGCTGTGTATTCTGAGGTCTGGAACAAGGCTAAACTACACAAATTACAAAGTTTGTGAGTGGGTGGTACCAAAGTCTCCATTTTTAGTAAGACTTTATTTTCATATGTCAAGTTATATAGGCTTTGACAACAAGCACTTGTCTGTGTAGGGTGCAAAAAAACTAAAATTAGATGCAACATAACGCCGCCGGAGATCAGCTGTTTGGGTCAGAAAGTGCTGTTGTGGAACAGACTGAGATCAAACTTCGCTTTTCTGAAGATTTAAAAAATGGTGCGTGTTTTGTCCGGGCTGTTTGAACAAAGACGTGTCCTGGTCGCCATAGGCCTATAGATTTCACCGTGTTCCTTTGAATGATATTGGGCTTAGAAAGCTGCGGCTATTTGCTCCGAATCTAGACATAAACACTCAACGTGCAGCATCGAGACAGCTCTGTGTTTGGAGTGATCACTTCTCTGAAGAGGATTATGCAAAACCACGGCCAAATAAGCCAGATAGACACTTGATGAAGAGTACTGCTGTACCTCTTCTGCAAAAGTTCTTCTTCTGTATACTCTGGTTTGGAAAGGTATCCTCCTGTGTCTACAGTGACCAGCATTTCGTCGTTGCCGCTCATTTTAATTTTCTTTCATTCGCTGTCTCTTCCATAAACCGCGGAAAGTCCGACCCAAACAGCTGATCTCGTAATACAGCGGCAGAGTAAAGAGTCCAACCAAGTTGTGCTTATGCGTAGGAATATGGAAGTTCTACTATTGAGAAAATGTTGTTCCAAAGGAAATAGCTGTCTGACGGCAAGGTAGAGCGCTGCAACATATAGCGTACAGTTGAACTGATGCTGTATTTATTTTTCTTCTTTCAGGTGGCTAAAATACGTTTTGCAGCTGACCCTGTCCACAGCGGTACATTGCTTTGCTTCTGAGGCGCTACAACTCTCTGCTTCTCCAAATTGGGTACGCGCCGACTGCCATCCACTGCAGGTAATACACAAACACACTCAAAAACTATCCCTTTAATCCTAAACTGTGCATCTCTTTTCCACCTGTGTGTGATATTTACAATGAAATTTAATGTAAAATGTAAGTCTTTATTTTTTTTAAGGGGAAACGCCCCCCAACCCACTAAATATACACTTTACTGGAGAATTTCTTGGCATTCATCAAATTTGGTGTTGACTCAATGTACAATCACTCGGAAGTACGCTCATCACCCTTAAGGGCATTGCTGTCTGTTTGAGAATAGCGTGCTGTAACTCAGATACTTATTTGTAGAAGTCAGTTCAGCCAGGCGCGCGGGAAGACATTTTCGCTTAGGGGTGCTGCACAGTAGAAATGCACGCATGACACGACTGTGTGTGGGCACGCACTTACACACTTTCCTTCAACACAGAGTGGTTACAGGCATGGTTGTATGAGGCCACCAAGGTCCGGACCTCCGTAATTATATGTGTATATATATGTGTAAATAAAATCAATAGAATAAAAGCCACTGATAACACGATCAACTTAAATGAAGGCCATGCGGGCGCAGCAAATTATACCACCGCTACCCTCATTTTAACTTGACAGACTGTTCCACGCTCTTGGGGAAACACATGAAGCACATGAAAACATTGCGGTGCAATAACTGAGAGCGCCACTGTTTGCGGGCAGAGTTTTGGATAAAAGATTTTGTGAATTTCTGGTTGGGTGAAATAGGATGAAGCGTCTCAGCTTTAAGAGAGACGCTGTGCGCATTTACGCAGGAGGCACAGCAGCATAACTTCATATTTAAATCTCTTGACACGCTGACAGGATAAGTGAGAATCTAACATTGATTAATATTTTGTGTTCTTCTCCACGTCTAAAAGGTCTCCCACACCGTCCAGGTTCATACAGTAAAACTGTTTGGAGTAAAGCAGCTGTCCTCCTGATCAATCCTGAGCTCCATCAGAGCGTCACAATTTTTTTAAAGATATAATTTAATTCTGTTTCCTCCTGCTGAATCATTCATCGCTGGCCTGGGGCTGAATGTGAAAATATCACTTATTATTATTATTATTAATATTATTATTTTATGTAGCCATTTTGCTACAATTAGGCTCCACACAACAGCTGTGGCAGCCTCTCTACACTGTTTCGACTTGGCCTTTCTTTTCTCTGTGAGATGGAAGAATTTAGAAAGCTGCGTGGCGCTGCGGAGAGCCTGCAGCTGCAGTAGTGCCTGGATCATGCATAAAATTCATCCAGTTGGAACAATCATGAACCGTTCACAGCATGCCGGTTGTACTAGCGCCACAACCCATTGTAGGTACCGGAGAGGGAGTGGGGCGCTGGAACATACAGGGCCAGGGATTGCGGAGTGACCAGGCGCCTGCAGATGGTCGGTGATCGTTCCCTCTGGCTGGATGAAGCCCGATGCTCTTGATTTTACCTATGATCTATGATGATACAGAAATGTAAAAATTAATGGCAAAAAGGCATACTGTCAATATTTGTAAAACCCCCAAAATTTCTCAAATCATGTTTTTAGGGGAGCTCATGTCTTATTATTCAGATATTGTAAGCCCATATGTGCATCACGCCAGTGTAGCTGATGAAAAAACAGCTACTGACGTCAAATTATTAGGCTGTAATATCAACCAGAGCATCCTATGAATTCAGCACTAACCTGCTATATTTTATGTTATGTCATATAGTAACATGCTTGAGTTCAACTGTAGCTAAAACTTCAGTTGAACTGAGCCATTTGTCGTCCATTTAACCCTGTCTTCATCGCTCAACTTGAACCAACTGAGGGGTTAGAGTGACCTTTTTACATGGAGGATTACTCCTAATATAGATGTCAAGGGCATAGCTCTAGCTTTAACCTGTGCCTCCGGCAGGCCTCACTCATCTTGTTCATCCCATCTCCTCCATGCGTCACTGCTTCAATAGTTCAACAACGTGACGGCATGCGGTTCTGGAGGACACACGGTGCTTTTTAAAACCATGCCCACATATTCTTAAAAGATGTTTTTGTGAGATGGATTGTTATGAGGATTTAATGCCAAGAATGAAGACAGAATTTCCGCCAAGATGCAATGTCGTCCATGTTGATGAATTGCGAAAAGTGGGGGATTTTGTCTGATAGACAAAAGCTGCTGTATCTATTGCATGCACTGTTAAATGAGGATGGGAATCTATTCATCTTCCTGGGTTGAGTAAAATCTTGGAACAGACTTGCGACCATCAGTTGGAACAGATATCAATTACAGTTTATCAATCAGGTATATTACAAACAGCTCCAAATTATTTTAGCAACAGTACTAAACCATGTAAGAACATAATAATAAACAGTTTGGCTCTGTTTCTTAAAACTGAGCAGTGGGAAAGAAAAAGGAATGAGGAATATGGAATTCATGAATCTTGCAGTCCACTGATATGTTTATACCCTCTTGCAAACCTTTGTGAATCAGGATTATAATAGTTTGGACGAACGCACCATGCAGTCTGTCATTAGCGAAAGGAAATGCCCAAATAATCATGTATATGAGCCGTAATCCTCATCCTTAATCCGTGTACAAATCATCTACTTGTGCAAAGTATACATCAGAATACAGGAGGAAAACAATCCTATTGTAATAATGCATCGGAGGGATTACATGGCTCAGGTCAGAGAGATCCCCAGGACAAGCTGGAGAATGTTGCAGAGGAAAAGGTCATGTTTGCTGCCCTGCTTATGTATGACCATGACAAGGATGAACTATTGCTGCAAATTTATTTGCTTACTAACTTTTCGTGGAAATGTGCCCAGAGAAACATAGAGCCTAGCAGAGAAAGTGTGTCACTTGCAGCCACTGGTCTGTGCACATTGAATGTGTCGTGAATGAAGCACAAATTATTATGTTAGTTAAATAATGAAATTCTCCTGCCATAACATTTGGTCACGTGTTGGAAGTTACTGTCATCAATAACTTTATTTTTTTTTCCCTCCACAATGGCAATACACAGAGTTTTGTATTTACACTTTTGACATTTGGCATGTTGTTCACATTGTTTTTCCAGACCTCTGACACATGTCTGAATGAAGTTAAGTTCTGCTGTGTTGGTGAAAAGACCACAGAGGATTAAATATTTATCTTGATGACTCTGGCTGAGGTCTGACTTGTGTCCACAGCTCAATGACTCTTCTAATATTAATTTTCCCTCCACTCTTTTGCAGTCTGTGGGCAGCTAACAGGAGCACAGACAATGATGACAGCTTTTATGATTTATGAGGCCAATGTTTGATCGCTCAGTGGCAGAGACAAATGGGATTGTGGTTAGTCAGCCAATGAACTGGGCCTCGTCTGTGCGTGTGCGTGTGTGTGTGTGTGTGCGTGTGTGTGTGTGTGTCTGCATTTCTGTTTGAAGGCATCTCTTGCAGTCAAACATGACCCTTTCAATTTAGCCATCATAAACTCCAAGACAAAAGCTTTTGATTGATTACAGTGACAGTTATATGTCCTGTCATCAGTGAGCTGGTTACTGCGTGGTGATAGATTTGTTTTAAGCCAGTGAATCAGAGGTGTGGCAGAGCATGTCTGGTCAGGAGACTGGTGTGAGTTTTGTGTCCTTGAGGCAACTTTTAGAGTTCATTGCGGTTCGGCATTGTTACCACTGCTGTGGGGGTGAAAGAAAAAGCACAGTATGCCTTTTTTCTCTTCATATACAACCAGAGATCTGTCCCATCAAGGGCATTATCAAACCTATCGTTTGTTGGCTCTGGTTTGAATGAACAGATGAGTTGGTAAGCTTGTTGCCTTTTTCCCCTTGGTTTGGTTTCTTTTCACACAGGAAAAAAGTCCAAGCAAACCAAAATGCATCATTAAAAGCCATTCGAGAACGTTCACACAGCTCATTGGTCAGATGTGTCTGGGGGCAGGAGTGAGAACAGGAAAAAGGTACTGACAAACGTCCTATCTGCCCAAATATCCAGAGGCAAAATACTATGTTCCTAGAACCCGATTCGTTTTCTGGCTAGCTGCGAGAAATGTCGTTTTTCTCATCTGCATCTCCATATGCAAAGCGCACCTGGCTACGGGAGCCAGAAGGCAAACCGAGACCGCCTCCTCTAAAGCAGGACGTTTTCAGAGTCCTAAACTATGGGATTTGCATAATGGGTAATGGATATTATCGCTCCTGTATTTATTATTTGTCTTACCTCTGTTTGGGGCATAATCATATTAAGTTTTGAAAGTATAGTTCCCATAGTTTGGGGTCTTTTGGGATATTAACAGTAAGCATAATGTGGCCATGGAGTCAGAGAATTTAATGCAATGTGTGATAATTGGGTGCTTAAAGCTTTAAATCCCTTATTTGCACCCATGAGCTGATGCAGCATCAACTGATCACTATGATGATGAGCGTGTCAAATCAACGGGCCAAACTACAATAACTAGAACACACACTGTTTCTAGAACAGCGGCATGCACCTGTCCCTTTAACCTGATAAAGCATCATCTAGGAAACCTCTACTCTGAAGGGCCTCAGTGCACTCGTTGAGTACGATTGATATATTCAGATCTGCCCAAACCAAAAATTTTACCAAGGGGGTAACTGAACCAGAATATGACTAAACAGTGGTAAAAAATGCAGGTTTAAAAACTCCCCAAGACTCTGCGGGTTTTTGGACAAGCTCTTGTCTGAGAGAGAGACTCACAGACTCATTCAGCTGTAAAATGAAGAGCTTGTCAGGCAAGAAAAAAACACACAAGGGGGGTTCCTTTTGCAAAATCAAATCACCACCATGGCTGCAATATTTTAATACCGCCACATGTTGTCAGTTCAGCGGGGTATTTATAGTAGTAGGACTGATGATGTAAATAAGCACAGCTGCAGTTCAGTCAATTTGTATGCAGTGCTGTAAATTAACACCTGATACAGGACCGCATTAAATGTGTCCCCAAAAGGATGTGTGTTTTCTGCTACTGAACTATTTGAAGAAAAAAAAACAAACAATAAATCTATTTAGATGTTTCGGTCATTATTCAGTTTCCCAGGCCTGCTGTAAGCTGCAAAATGTCCGGAAAACACAAGTGGTAAGCAGCTGAGGAACAGAAGTGACATCGTGTGGAGAAAAAGAAGCTGTTTTGTTGTTGTCCCAGTGCGCAGAGAACTTCAGTACTCCTGCACTGTTTTGGTCATCAAAGTAGTTTTTAATCGCTATATAGGTTTTACGAAATACTGAAGATGAGAAAGGCTAATGTTGTCTAATCTGTCTCTCTCTTGCCCTGACCAACTCTCCCCATTTTTGCCGTCTAAAAGCAGTCTTCAACAGAAAGGCAGGTTTCACACTTGCTTCTCCCAGATGTTAAATCGCTGATTTAACTTCTGGTAGAAGATTTCCGTTGGTTTGGTGTTATTTAGACCCAGAACAGAGGAAGACATAGACAGGTACTGTAACGGCTAACAGACCAGAACCAGAGGACCCTTTCTAATGTTTTATGTGTCTTTTATTTTTCTAAAAGAGGAAAATTAAGTGATCCAATGCTCTTCTGTTTGAAGGTGCAATAACATTTAACTACTTAGTTATTTCCTTATGGTAACTAAATTCATATTTATACATTACTGTACAATTGTACATCCAAGAGCTCCATTTTGGTATTCTGCTTTTTAATTACCCTCTTAACTATACCACTTGTAATGGCTCAGCAAGAAACAATAGACAACCAAGTGTAGCTTAATTTGAATTATTCTCAGAGAGTCTCATTTACCCAGACATAGCCTATAAACTCGGCTCATGATTCCCAGCAACCTGATCCGAAGAGCAACTTTTATTGATACTGTTAACAGCCATGTTAAATATGTTCTTTCATGGAGCTGAGAGCAGAAATGCAGCTTTGAGGCACAAATTAAAGTTCTGGACGTGATCGGCTCCTGGCGGAGGGTGAACCGTGCATTTCACTAGGCCTAATTGATATTGATTTAATGATCACGTTTGTGATTGCACTCAAGGCACTACACATTCTTGCATTGTCAATTAATTGGTGGTCCCTGTGTCACATCCCCACAGCTAGGGAACATGCCTTGATTATGGGGACCGGACATAAGTGACGTGTACAGCTGGCACTGCAGTGGCTTATTGTACCTGAGGGCTCAGTCACCTGCAGTTTAACTTGCCTCTCTTCTCCTTGCCTCTTTTGTTTTAAAACTTTCATCTTCCTTCTTCCAGTAGTTGGTTATATTATAGTCATATCACAGCATTTTTTTTCATGACACTTGTTTTTTTTTTACTCATTTGTTTAGGCATGTTATCTTATTGATTATGTTTTAATTAAACCTGTGTGGACTGTTTTTTTCCCCACTCCATCCTGGCATTTGAACAATTAAATCAATTGGCCCAAGGCTTTTCTCCATTGTTTGGCCATGTGTCACAAGTGATATCTCTGACACGGTTGACTGGACTTTAAAAGCACTTGGAGGGATGATGACTTTTACCATTGCATGTTGGGATTTACAAAAGCCTGTGGCCATAATAGAAGAAGGGTTTAAAACATTCTTATACCATGTGCATGCTCATTTTCAGAAACTCCATTCATATAATAATGTACTTCTAGTACACAGAGCCACTGAGCAACAAACATATGAACATTTTTTCCCCCCTCATCTAAATGCTCCTCTGTAGCATCTAGTATAAAGAGTTTCATTCAAGGGCACCAAAGCATTGCTGATTGACCTTTCTAATCTGGAGTTTCCCTGCTGGCATTGAAACTCTAGCCATGACTAGCTGCTTACTCTTTCTCTTAACTCTGAAGAGCGTTGTAATTATAGGCAAGACATTTGTGTAATTGTCAGAGCCAGAATTACCAGCCCTAGTTGTGTCCGATCACAAGTTGCTTTTGTACCTTGGTCCCATTTTTCAATGCACCATTTTCAGGTTATAAACAAACATTAAGCTTGAGTGTCTCCATCCACATGGCTTAAATCATTTCCATTTACTGTTTTGTAAAAGTGTATTTAGTTTCACAAACAGCCACCAATTTGACTTTGCTTTTAGCCACACTTTATGGCAAGGGATGAAAATGAGTGCACATATGGTGCATCAACCAGAACGATGACAACAAACAAAAATGTGGCTCCAAGGGAATGACTCAGGACTCAGGCAGAAGGGGCTCCGTTTCGCGCATTTCCAAATTCAGACACTGTAGGATGCAACATTTGGGGTAAACAATCTAAAAATAAATGTTAACCTTGGTGATGGCAGGAGATGCCTGTTTGTCTGTGCACATACAGTATAGCAGTGAAATACTTGCTAAATAGAACATTAGTGGAACTTGCTGATTTCTTTTGAAAAAAAAAAAAGTATGTCAAAACCATTTAGCTCCCCGGGACATGAGATTTCAGTTTGCCTTCATAATGCCATTGCCATCTCCTTTTGATCTTGTACTGCATTGTATGGAGCATGCCACATAAGCATTCAAGGTAAGAAGTCATGTGACCTGCTCCAGCCAGATCTGGCAGTTACTAGAGTGGTTGGGGGAAACACGTTTTGCTTTTAAAAATGGGTGACAATTCCCCTTTAAGCTATTGAATCATCAACAGACATTGCTGAATCACTGAGTTCCCATTCATGGGTTGCAAAAAATAGCTGAGTAGAGTACAGCACAGAATTGTAATTCAGTACCACAATGGATTAGATGTAGAACTCTTTCCTCAGCAGCTGGTGATTCTGATATCATGCTGCAAATTACACACACACACACACACACACACACACACACACACACACACACCGGCAATCACTTAAGCACACTGAACAAGGAAAGCTTTCTCTGCTATGTGAATGAGTAGCTATGGCTGAATGGTGAATGGTTGAGTGTGTCCTCTGTCTCTGTGAGGTCGACAGCCCAAGAAAGATTAGTAGGTAGCACATCAAATGAATGAGAAAGGAAGAGAGGAGGGGGGGAAAAAGGTGATGGCTCAGGAAAACCCGCTGCGTTACATGTACTTTAGGGAATTATCTCTGTGAGAATTCTGCAGGGTCAAAGAGTGGACACAGGCACACACACATACAATATCTCCAAACTTAAATCTCTCATTAAATCTACATCAATCTGATCCACCCATTTGCAGTTCATCGTAGTACCTCTTTTTGTTTCAATTCCTCTGCCCTCTTCTCTTACCCCTGAACTCAAAGTGCACATTCACATTTATTTTTGTAAATGTGTTTCTGCATTATTCATTACTAGCCTTTGGCATACCTTATGGGTGGCCTATATACACTGGTTATGCTCTTATCTTCTCACCTGCAGGTCTTTCTCTATATCCTGTCCTGGCACATTTTGGAAAAAAACATTTCTATAGCTGCCAATTGTGAAATCCCATTAAAGCTGCTGACAATAACAAACGGTTTGTTGTTGACTGGGTGCAGGACGCTAGTAAAGAGAGTCTTTGTCACTAATTGGTGGCCAATGTAGTTGGCAAGGAAGGCGAGGGTGGGGCTGGGTTGTAAATGGAAGCACGTTTAAAATAGTCAAGTCTCCCAGACATGCGTCACCACAGCCACGCCAAAACGCAGCTCCTTCTCCCTTACTGGTTTCCATATGTTCAGCTGGCACCATGCTCTACACTGTCGCACATCTCCCAGCTTTGCATGTAGATGACAAAAATCCCTCTTACTGCCTTGAGCATCTGAACAAATCAGAATAATAAGTTAATTTATTTGGCACCAGCTTTAAAGAAAATGTAGAAACCAGGGCTGCACGATATGGTAAAAAGAATCACAATTTACATTTACACTGAAAAAACTATTAAAATCATGAAGATGTGACATTTATTGGGATCTGTACCAAACATGCATGTTTTCTTACACCTGGAGAACAGGATTTGTAGGCCTGGGCATCTCTGCAGCGCTACAGTACTTCATTATAATGTCACACATTTTACCTTCATCAAAAAAATCGCAGCTTCTGCGATTTGGCTATTGCACTTGGCCAAAAAATAATATTTCAACTAATTGTGCAGCCCTTGGGCAAACTTTTAATTTCTTCATTTATTTTATTTTATTTAAGATGCCATCCCTAGAGCTAGCATGGTGTATCGGCCAGTTGTTGCTGGCCCACCACTTACACGCCAATACTGAAATATATATACTGATATGCAGTATGAGGAGCTGGATACCATGTTGTGCCAGACCGATTTTACTTTAACAAGATAGTAATATACTCTTTTGTCTGTTTGTTATTTATTTAATCATGTATTGTTTTGTCATTGAGCCGGACAGAAATTGGGGTGGGGGGCACAAACACGGGGACAACAGGAAACAGCAGAGGAGAAAAAGAAAGAAAAAGAAGAAACAGTCAAACAAAATCAATAAACAATACAGCAATATAACAATAAATTTAAATAAGTTTCTTTAAATAATTACTAAATAAAAAGCATAAAGATTTCATCTAGTGCCGCCATCAGATCAAACTTTCAATTTGTCCAGTACTTCGTTTTATGACCGAATACCAGGAAACCTAATGACATTCCCATCAGCCTGAACTCTACTTTGTGTTTAGTTCTAATCGGCAAATGTTGGCATGCTGGGACATTAAACTAAGAGGGTGAATGTGGTAAACATTATACTTAGTAATCCAACGAAGGTTAAAATGAAGGGCAACTGTACTTGGTTGAAGATACTGGAAGACGTTTCGTCCCTCATCAGTTCTTCTGAAGAACTGAAGAAGTCCTTTGGATGAGGGACGAAACGTCTTCCAGTATCTTCAACCAAGTCCAGTTGCCCTTCATTTTAACCTTCGTTGGATAACTATGACCTGGATGACTGAGAATCTTCATAGACATTATACTTAGTAAACATTAGCCTGTTGTGATTGTGAGCATGTTAGCATGCACGTGTTAGCATTTAGCTCAAAGCACTGCTGTGCCTAAGCAGAGCCTCACAGGGTTGCTAGCGTGGCTGTAGATTATTGGTCTTGTTATGAGATTTGCCTAAACCTGTAATGAAATCATAGTATGTTTGGTCAATAGCAAAACCCAGCAGCCAGACTGAGCTTCTATTCTTCAGCTTCTTTGCTGAAGTATACCAGCTGTCTGATGTTAGAGAACGTGCTCTACTAGTGTTGGTTGGGGTGGTCCAGCTGGGGATAGGTTTGATATAATATGATGATTGTAACTGTGGTTGCAGATTTTCAAATCATGTGGTTTCCATTAGCTTTACGTCATTCTTCTGTGTTTCCATATTCCATATCTGTGTTTATAGCTGCCTGGAATGTCTTGCATCATGGAAAGTAAAGATTGTTTCATTGTTCGTCCAGTCACAAAAAAATAAGTTTTTAGAATTGGCATTGTCAGGTTGACCCTTTTGGAAGAAAAAAACCCTCGGCTAAACTCTGCCCTCTACTCTGACGTTTGTACTGACCTATAACTTTAGTAAACCGTTCAATCCCTGAACTGATGCTCTTGGCATTTGGCAGCCACCCAAAGTTGAGCATTTAGGAAAGCCATTGACAATAATAGTTGTGATTTAGGATATCAAAAGCAACTCTTGCCTCCTTTAAATTGATGTGGGTAGGAGACAAGTATGAATACAACTCCTGCAGGGTCTTGAAGGTAGATGTACCCAAACCTTCATAATGTGAGCACAGAAATTAGTATTCTTATACACAGACTAAAATATTTGTTATTAAAGGGGACCCTTTATTTTCTGTCATATATATAATGTCACAATGTCGGATCGTACACAGCCTTTTGCTCATGATCTGATCCAGACACAGTATGCCCTCAAAGTATAGGGACCTGACCATCCACCTGCGCAGTCTGTCTCTGGATTCCTCTGCTTTACTCATAGCACTTTCTGCTAAAAAACAGTATGGAGATCTTCTGGCTGTGTGAGACTGCTGTGCTCAGGACTGATCTTCAGGTTTTTTGTTGTTTTTCAATGTGTCTTGCTGAAAGTGCTTTTTTGGTTGTGAAGGAAAGCTACTTAGTTTCTTGTTAGTTAGTTAGTTCAGCTCAAGGCCCCAGCCTGGGCCTGAAAACCTCTCTGGCGGTCCAAAGCTCCTGTGCTAGCAGTGCCATCACAGTCAGAGACAGCTAAGCTAACAGGGCTAACATGGCTAATAGCTGCACGGCTAACTGAGCTAACAAGTTAACAACAGCTAGTGTTACAGCTAGCAGCAGGAAGCTATTACTTTAAAGCTATCTGTCTGTCTAAAAACTCCATAAAACATGAAACAGTTTTACCAAACTCAGTTGAGACTTTAAACTATGGGGCTGCATAAAGGGCCAGTATAAGATAAATAAGGATTTAAGAAAGGAGCTGCGAATCATGCAAAGCTACTTTAAATCCTGGAATAGAAGTATAGACCTGGAAATGAGCATAATACGTCAACTTTAAATTGGAATTACATTAAATTGTTCAAATATTGATACTTGATGTTTTGCACAGAGAAAGAAATGTGTCCTCTAAGTACTGTAGTTTCACAGCTTGACTGCATTATGCAACATTATTTCTCACAGTCTACTGCAGAGAAGTACGTAGCATAGCTGCTTACAGTATACCTCCTTCCTCATGCTGCGTCCTTTCGTGACTGTTGAATTGAGAAGTGACCCTGTCTCTCCTTAGCTCTCCTGTTCATCATGAAGTACACTCAGCTAATATCCAGCTTGATTTACTGTGTTCACTACTGTCACACAACATTATGAATACGGTTTGATGGGTTGTCATAGTGACATGAGTAATGTACACACTGGAGGATTGTGTCATCTGGAAAAAGTGATGACAGTAATAAAATGTGTCCAAATAAAAGCCATTCTAAAGGGATTTCAGCCCTTCAACATTCAATGTGTTCGTATTGTACTGAATGAATTACCCTACTTTAAACAAGGTTAAAGTAAATCATTGAGTCAAGTTTTTTAGTCAGACTAATGCGTGGGTTGATGGGTAGATTCAAACTTCTTCTTGCTACCTTGCCTTAATCACATTATCTTTGTATTCCTGGTTTTGTTAATTACAAAATCCATGTTTTCTCAGACACGCTGAAAGATTGAGCCCAGATTTCAGGGTAATTGGTCTGTTTTATATTTGATTTAGGTCAGGACCTCATTTGTCTGTGTTTACATGTGGTACTGGTGCAGGAAGAGCGAGTGCTAAACCCTCCAGGCCACAGAGGATGTTAACTAACTGAACCCATCTGTTGTATTTGTCAAGTGTATACCATGCTAGTTCACCATAAAAGGTTACTGCTTTGGTTTTAACTTGTCATAGAGTGGCATTGTTTTTGGTAATCTTAGGGGCTCTAGAGATGGGAACGTCAGTCAGTTTGTATGCCATTTTGACCAAGTCTGAGATATCTGTTGGATGGATTGCCATGAAGTTAATACAGAATTCATTAACCCCACAGTATGAATCCTCATAACTTTTGTGATCCCATGACTTGTTTCTTTAACGCCATCATAACTGTTGGATTGATTGCGATGCAGTCAGGTATAGACATTCGTGTCCCCTCCAGGATGAATTTTTTTTTATCTTTGGTGGCCCCTTAACTTTTACTCAAGCTTCATCATCAGGTCACAATTTTAATTTGTCCAATACTTTATGACCAAATGCCTGCAATACTAATGACTTTTCTGTCAACCTCAACTGTACTTTGTGTTTAGCGGTAATTAACAAATGTTTACATGCTAACATGCTAAACTAAGATGGTGAACATGGTAAACATTACACCTGCTAAACATCAGCATGTTAGCATTGTCATTGTGAACATGTTGCAATGCTGCCCTTAGCATTTAGCTCAAAGCACCACTGTGCCTCACTCAGACCTGCCAGCATAGCTGTAGACTCTTAGTCTTGTTCTGAGAACATCTTGTTTTTCTTTATTCAACAGTGTTACATCACATGGATGTGACTTCAATAAAAAGTTATTTTACAAATTATGCCATAATAAAAAAGAACTTGTTACAAATGGCCATATTTACATTTACATATCTTTCACATGAAATACTTTGCAGTGTGTATCTCAAAATTAACTTGGTTGTATTAAACAATGATGGAGTGCACTCCTCAGTCACTTGGAGTGGAGTTATGTGTGTGTGTGTGCAGATAACTGTGTAGCGTACAGTCACGACTCTGATAAATTAAAGAGCCTGGAGACTCGGACTCCTGAGAAGTGGTGTGCAGATATTTTTTTAAGTTAATGGCCTGGGCTGTAAGCAAAATACATTGGTCTTGTTCTGCAGTTAACATTTATATACATGTATACCCACGCACATATACACACACACACAGTTTGCCCGCAGTGACACCACAGGGTCACAATGTATGTGATGGAGTCAGTCAGCTGAGAATGACCTCTTTTAATGCAGCCGCTCTGTTTAGCCCCCTTCTAATGAGTGGTTGTGACTCATAATCTATACTGTGTTCTAAAGCCGGAGGCGTGATCAGCCTGATGGTGTGTTTGCGTGTGTGTACAGTATGGGTAGCTCGTGTCAGATTTGAGTTGTGCAAAGTAGCTCTCAGACGCAATTTTTCTTGACTGATAATTGTATATGAAGAGTATTTATGAACAGTTGTACTTTAAAGACAACCGTGGTGTTATTACCAGTAGCTGGTATAGCAAAGATCATGAAATGCAAGAGGTGTTTGTTTGCTCTTTGGCCAGAAAAGCTAGTTGTGTTGTGCAGACAGAGCACCAGTTTTTTAGTTTTTATTATGAAATGTTTTATGATATTTATTTTATTTTTCCAACTAATTTTAAAGCTATTCTGTGTGACTTTTTCTAAGCAGTGGGACCAATGTGGCCATAAGATGCATTTAGAGGATGAGGGCAAATGCTAAAACATAGTAGAAGTAGCACAAGTAAAGCAACTATATCAAATGTTTGATAGTATCACCTAACATTAGCCACATTAAGCTACTGGTCACACAAGACTAAGTAAGGATATAGCAGCAAAACATCAAGTGTAAGTGTCTGTTTCTCTTTAAGATTAGTCATGAAAAAGGGACCTTTTGGGGAGTTTTAACTATTATCAATCATTTAATGGTTTAATTTGTGTTCCAGGGTTGGCCTTACTTGCCTTATTTGCAATAGCAAAGCTTAAACGATTTATCCTTCGTCCACACCTTTAACTATTGGCCTTAAATATTAATGCCTGCTTTTCCAATTTAGTCAAGGATCAGCTGAAACTGAATCTACTGTAGCTCCTTGTGGGGGTTGCGCTGAAATGTGTCTTTTGCTGCCTCGTGTGCTGGCAAGATGCACAAAACTGTCAACAGAGGTGTCAAAAGAGTCAAAAGTTTTTTTGAGTATGCAAGAAAAGTAGATGGCTAGGGAAAAAGAAAGGATGTGGATAGACAGTCGGGAAGGAAAAAGAAACAAGATAGGCATTGGAGTGCTAACTGCAGTGGCTACACACACACACACACACACACACACACACACACACACACACACACACACAGAAATACATGCGTTAGAGTTTTTAATCCCTCATTTACTTTAGCCTCAGGAAGGTTCATTCTTTTAAAATAAAATAAAAATACTTGGCTTAGTGCTTTGTTGTTCTTAAAGTATTTCATTATGACTCTCACTTGACACATCACATTTCACACTACTGTTGCGTCAGTATTGCATTCATGTCACATTTTGACATTAACAGGGCAGCTTTGATCACATTCCTTTAATTGAAAGGTTGGAGAGGTTTATCCTGCTACATTTATCTCAAAAACTTCATTAACCCGGGAAGGTTTGCTGACCGTGCGCGCTTGTTCTTAGTGCTGCCTGTACAATTCACATTCACACAGCTGCTACATGTATAGCTTTCTGCTATTGGCCGCTGAGCAGCTCCATTGGACTGACTAGATGTTAATTTTCCAAAGATACCTATGCAGCAGTATTTTGAGGAAGTGAGTCATTCGCTTGTCCCTCACAAACTTCCTCAGTCTGTGACTTCCATCCTAATTCCTGACTTGAGTTTTTTTTTTTTTTGAAGTGATCATCACCACACATCACGCCATCCGCTGTCACGCCATCTGTATAATGATGCTTAAGCATGCTGAAGTTTGTTGCAGTCATCTATCACCATCACAGCATCATCTGGCACGTCAGTTTCACCTGCTGAAATACGTCACACTTATCAAATAGAGTTTTAGGATCATTTAGACACACAGTCTTGATGTAGTTTGCAGTTTATTGATCGATTGAAGTTTAAGATTTGTAGCATCTTTCAGAGAGATTTGAAAGCAGAACAACAGGAGATAAGTAATACAGTAATAAATAAAACAAATAACATTTAAAGGGTGATCCCAAGAAGTAATTCCAACCAAAGTGAATAACTGCCAGTGGCACTCGGAGGCCACGGAAAAAAGGTCATGTAAAATTAAAGGATATTGTCGCCTGCCAGCTTACACTGTCATTCATCATTAATTGCAATAGAAGCCTGGTTTTTGTTTACTTGTGCACTCCATGATTCACTTGCTAGCTCCATAACACTGTCTGCTAGGAAAGGGCTGGGGGCGGTGGAGAAGGCGGTCACTCGGTTGTTTTTGATAGCTGGAGTGCCCAGAGTGTAACAGGATACCATAAACAAAGGATCATAAATAAATGCAGCTTTACAGAGCAAATACCATTCAGTTAGAAATACCTTGAATAGTGCTGCAGAAATATTTATTGTCGTGGATGACGAGCTTTATTAGTTGGTGATAGATGAAGCACATTACTGGATACATATGAATGAGATAAAGATAATACTTCACGGACAGTAAAGATACTGAAAGTCTTTCACCAATCAGGAGAGAGGAGTGTGACGTTGCCTGCATTTCTGTCAGTTTGGTCTGCAAACCTTTCTGTAAATAAGCAACATGAAATAATAAAGTATCTTACTGAGATTGGGTTTGTTTTATTTTCTCAACTTTGCAGAAATAAGAGACAAGAGAGGCTCAACCATAGTTTGAACTGAGAATGCAGATGATTTGAGAATAATAATAATTATAAACTTGATTTATACAGCACTTATTAAAACAAAGTTAAAAAGTGCTTTACAAGATCCAACAAAGATTTTTAAACATTTCAGGACACAGGCCATAAAAATTTTAAATAAAATGAGCTGCACATGGTTTCTTCATTCTTTCTAAACGTGTGATGTCAGACATTGACTTTAAATAGTGACATTGCTGTTGTAAACGTTAATGTTGCTGCTCTAGAAACAACATTTGGTTCTATTTAAAATATAAAATTCTAATTCTATAATTAATTTAAAAACAACCAGACAGCTAATATTTGTTTATTTATCGCATGTCATATGTCAAATCAATATATACCAATGTTATCGCACATTGAATACGTCTCACCAAATAACCATCACCAAATAATAGTAAAGTACTCGCAGTGGTATCAAAGAATCAGTTCATTAAGCAGCCTCACTAATAGTATCAATAAAAATTAACAATCCCAATCCGTAACAACTAGAAATTAGTAAAATGCTTTTTTAAAAAGATATGGTTTCAGAAGTAATTTAAAAGATGTCCCCGATCATGCAAGCCTCAAGTTCTGGGGAAGGGAGTTCCAGAGCAGAGGGGCCCTGACTGCAAAAGCCAAGACTTTTAGTCTTGAGCTGGGACTTGGGGACAGGCAACAGCGAGCCCTGCCCGAGGATGTATTATGAACCCATTGAACCAGTATAGCACCTTTTTTGTTATTGGTAGCAACAGCATCCCTCCTTAAGTAGTGGATTAAACAAGAAACACAGATCATTGAACACTGTTTGGGGTTTCTTCCTCTGGGAAATGTCATGTCAGAAATGCAGCTGAACTTTTGTTTGCGTCTCTGGAAACAGGGTTAATTGCACTGTGATGAAAGTTTGGATTAGCTTAGAGCAGGCTCCATTAACAGCAGTTGGGACTCAAAAACGGTTTTGTCTTCAGGTTTCACAAATTAAGATGCGCCATGACGTGCAAAGCCCATTAAAGAACCAGCAACCTAAGCATTTTGTCCCTGCTTCATTAGCATTAAATTGCTCACCAGTTGTTGTCTTTCATGTATCACGATTGACATCTGCCACTGTGTTTGGCTGCTCATTTGGAACTGCAGCGGCAGAATGCAGAGTCTGTGCAAAAACCACTGAATCAGGAGCTGCATTCAATAAGATCTGCAGCTGCTTAGGATTTTGTTACAGACTTAGCATCACAGTGAAAACGTCTGTCAGGATGAACCTCATGATTGCAGATTCTCTGCTACACCTGTGGGGGGGGGGGGCAAAGGTCAGCTCTGGGATACAAGTTATTGCCCTTCATTTCAGCAAAATAATGCATCTTGATGCAGTGTTATGATGAGATTTCAGTTTGATACAGTGTTGTGTTTCTCTATAGTCATTCTCATTGTTTAACAGCAAGCAACATTCAACCTCTGCTTTCACCACTAGCCCTCAGATCTTTCTACCTTCTGCTCTGGATAGTTCATGGAGAAGGCAAGACAGAATCTCCAGAGCAGACGGTGGCAGATTGATGTATTCACCACTGCAAAATGAGCAGTAGTTGTATCCTTAGAGACTAAGGTGCGAGAGTGCAAGCATAGCCTGTCCTCCTCTTCTGTTGCATTACTTGGTCACAAGACATGAGAGAGAGAAAACAAGGTGCATAGCAACTTACAACAGATTTATGTAACAAATTGTAAACTCTTTCAACAAAAACCTATGTAGATGCTCCTGTTTCATTGCTGACTTCTTGATGATCTTTTGTCAGCACACCATTGCTACATTTAATTATTTTAAAGCTGGTAAATGCTGTGTAGGGTAAATGAATGTAATAATACTGTGACAATGACATTTCTCATTTATTGGTATTTTGCATTCAGAGAATCCTTCCATGGCCGTTCGTACATAAAAAGAGAACAGTTTTATAGATTTTTATCAGTTTTATCTACAATGCATCAATCCGGATCCAACTTATTCTAAATATGAAGAGCAGAAGTGAGGAGTATTGCATTTGATTTTAGGCTTGTATTCAGTAGGTTTAGCATGAAGCTGTGGTGTTTGAATTTATGTTTATTTTGAGATGTGCCATTGGTGTGGAAACAGTACTGACCTACAGTATTTAGTAGGGGTGTGACGAGACCCTCGAGACGAGACGAGATTTTAACACTATTTTTAAGAAATCTTTAATGCTGAAATATATGGAAAATATATGGAAAAATTTGTGCATTAAACACTTTATTTCCTGCATTCTGATGATTTTTTCTGTGCCAGTTAATAGTGATTGTTTTAATTATTTATATAAAGAGAAACACAAAATTCAGGTGGCAGGTGACGATTCAAAATCTATAGCCTAACTATAACAGAATATAGTACAGTGCAGCTCTCAGTCATTCTGTGCCGCTTTCAGATCTGTTTCTCTATTAGATCAACTTATTTAATATCATCCCTGCTGATTCATGATTTGGTCTTCCCTCATCGTTGTGTCTTTGTTTGTTGAAGTAACTTCTTCAAATGTGACAGTGGCACCTTTTCACCCTAATGATAAATTATTTAATTTTAATTTAGTTAAAAACTCCAGGACTTTAATAGCTCCTGTGTTGCAGGAGATTTTCTGCTCATGGTCAAAACTTTCTGCACATTCAGAATCTCTCCCACGTAGGCCATCTGTGTTCTCTGACATGTCCAGAGAAAAGGCAGAATATTACCAGACTAATGTCATCATTATTGAAAAGTCTACCTGCCCTTTACTCTGCTGTGCATAATGTTTTTGATCCGCTGGTAGTAACGTTATGCCCTTCAGACCATTTGACCGAAGCAGTTTGGGACTGCATGTTGCACGTGAAACTGAAAGTAAATGAAACACTTTTGATCGGGCAGAAATCTCACCACAAATCCACACAAGTTAAACGTTAACTTCCAGTGCAGCTCACAGTCCAAAACAGAGCAGGATGCGCTTCAGTTTTTAGATGTTTATGTTGCAACACTTGCTACGTTACCACTCGTCACAGCTGTCTGGACTGTTGACTGAATGTAAAAAGGTCTGGACTCGCAACACGAGCAGGTTCAGCAGATTACTATCACAGCGTATGCTGGTGTCACACAGCTGGGCGGAGTTGATTCACTCTGTGAGTCTATCTCATCAGTTACACATTTATATTTCACTGCGTGAGAAAATGAATGTAATTTGCGTGAGTCTCGCAAGACAGCTTTTTACCTGACGACAATTCTTGTCACAATTTAATCTCACACCCCTAGTATTTAGACATTTAGGGCTAGCCTGATATAACCTAAGCTGTGCACACTGTATGCTTAGATGTGTATGACTAATATGCTTGTGGTCACTTTTTCTAAACTTGGCTTTCAGGTTGAAGGTTCAGTGTGTAAGTTTAAGTGGCATCTAGTGGTAAGGGTTGAGAATTGCACCCAATGACTCACTCACCGTGACCCCCTTGCTTTGCAAGCATGCAGAAGAAGATGTGGTGGCTCTTGTGCTAAATTGAATTTAATTTATTGAAGGATAGCCCCTTGAGAGGCAGAATCTCATTTTCAAGGGGGTCCTATAACACGAATACATAATGAACAATTACAAAACAGAAGATTACACAACCACATATAGTACACATACACATATACAGATAACTCTCACACCCACTCTCACCCACACCCAACACCCTCAGTTAATACAACGAAAAACAACAAGTTAAAACAATCCTAAAACTTTAATTATACCAATTGAAAATCAACCAACATTTAACCCCAAAACTACTCAAGTTATAAATTACCCTTTGTGTAAGCCTAATGTATAAAAAACCAACATAGCTATACCTGATGGTATTAATAACATGAACATCCTGTTTTAAGAGACAGAGCTAAAGACGCCAAGAAGTAGTGAAATGTGCTGATAGATCTTGGGGTAGGATGAAGATTATTCCAATTACATGGTGCTTTACATTGAAATGATTTCCGTCCAGCTACAGTAAAAGTTCTTGGTACAATAAAAAAGGGATGTTACATCTGTCTGAGTGATTATGGAACTCTACAAGGAACTAAAAATTGTTTAAAGTTTGGAGGACAGTTAAAGTAAACACATATGAAAATAAACTCCAGTGAAATTCCCTTCTTGCTTTAGGCTGTAACCAATTAAGCGACTCGTAAATAGAGCATTGATGAGTGTTAAATGGACACCTCATGAAAATCTTCAAAGACAATTAAAAACAACATTAAGAGGCCTAAGAATGGTGTCAGTGGTGTTCAAATAGATAATATCAGCATAATCTATAATCGGCAGTATCAACTGATAAATAATTATTTTCCTGACTTGAAATGTAAAACAGTGTATTGATCAGTAAATAGAACTTAAATAGCCATAGATATTTTTTATAATGAAGTCAATATGCAATTTGAAGTTGAGTTCAGTCCAAAAGTTAATATGCAGATGTAAAGTACTCGGACGATTATGCCTTGTTCCGAACACCATGTTACAGGGCTTCTTCTTAATTATTACCAATTTATTAACGTGAAGCCAGTTTTGGACCAAATTGAAATCCGC
The DNA here is from genome assembly GCF_021292245.1 of Micropterus dolomieu. Lineage (NCBI taxonomy): Eukaryota > Metazoa > Chordata > Actinopteri > Centrarchiformes > Centrarchidae > Micropterus > Micropterus dolomieu. The sequence goes on along the minus strand of NC_060156.1, from coordinate 4,588,846 downwards.
TTGTAAGGAGTTCTGAATTTGTAATATATCTGAGTTCGAGGTGTAAATAACTGTATCATCAGCATACTGATGCACTGAGCAATTTTTTGCAGATTTTGGATAAACCATTAATGAAAATAGAAAAAAGGTGGGGACCCAAAGTGGATCCTAGGGGGACACCCTTATCAAGCATTAATTATTCTGACTGGAAACCATGGTAAACAACACACTGATGCTTCCCGTGAAGATAAGCATTAAACCAGAGTAGGACATTTTGATACAAACCAATGGAATAAAGCTTATCAAGCAGCAGGTAGTGATCTACCATATCGAAGGCCTTAGAAAGGTCAATAAAGATAGCTACACTGTGTTGGCCTTTGTCAAATGCTGAGAACACATCATTAGCAAACTTTAAAAGAGCTGTGGATTTTGAAAAATCTGGTCTAAAGCCAGACCGATTAGAGGATAACATGTTGTACAATTGTAAGTAATACATGTGGTCCTCCATTTGTCTAAATTTCTCTTCTCTTCTTAATTCTAACAAACCAGACGACTACTACTACTACTTCTTTTTGTTTGTACGTATTCAACGTAGTGACGAAACACACTCTGTAGAGAAATTCAGATTCAGTCAGATTGGGCTACTGTAGAAACACGGCGACGCCACATGGTGACTTCCATGTAAGAGGACCAGCATTGTATGTACATAGAAATGGCTCATTCTAAGGTTATAAAAACATAACAGTTCATTATGCGATCCACCTAAATATTACACACTGGACCTTTAAGGCTAACTTTGCGGAGAGTGACTTTTGTGCAGGAAATGCTTGTGGCAGCTCAGAGAGTTGTAGAGCACCTTGGTGGATGTCTTGAATACAGATGATGGACACACACTCACACACTCACACACACACATATCCACAGGACATTGGAGGATGCAATAGGCTACCAGTGTCTTGTTTTCCAACCAAGTTGCCCATATGCCCAAGCAGATACCATATGGTCTGCACCGCTCACCCTGCTAGCCTTTTTTTTTTTAAAGGGACAAGCCAACTCTTTTCAGCCTGGAACTGCTCTATTAGAGTGGACGATGTAAGTTTAACCTTAAAGAAGAATCTAATATATTTGAGTAGGATCATGAAGTTTTACATTTTGTTCTGAGATTTTCACAATATATATTATTATATGTGTATATGATCTTCTATTGCACATGTATGTTGCCTGGTATCGTAATTAAATAGTAAGAAACCTTATTTATATAGAACCTTTTATAACACAGCTTACAAATGTGCTACTGATACTATTCTTGTGATGCCTGAACTTGTATCTTTAGCTTTTTTCTCCGTGGTTGGTTAGTTGGTAGGGTAGTGTGAGGCATGTAACTTGATATTAATTTATTTAGAAGCAGGCAACTCAGCTTCAGTCGATGATAAACCTTGCCAGTGTCACCTCCATTTTTTGTTTTCAAGATAGCCCTCTGTCCTTGTGCCTGTAACAGTGGCATCACTGTCGCTAATGTGACTAGACATTGGGGCAACATCTGCTCCCTTTTCCCACGTCTGTGTGGATGCCTTGGCTGTTTACTGCCACTCTGTTTTAAGTGCTGTTTTGTTGTGGTATTGCTGTGGTTGGTGCTGGATAGAGTCCAGTTGCCCGGGGCAGGGCCAGGAGGTTGTTGGCCAGCGTTTTCTTCTTATGTCGTGGTTCTTCGTGACATTCTACCGTCTGCCTGCAGAGATCCTTGGCCTTGATTCTTTTTTATTGCGGCTTGGGGTTGAATGTGCAACATCTCCTGAAGAAACTCATACGTCAGCTCCCTTTTAAGGACTCATGCACCCTGTGTGTGACACCAGTCAAACTTTATTTCTGCACTACAGTTAAAAGAAGGGTGTTCCTGTCGACTGAGTACGGCAGATTTCCTGCAGGATCACTCGAAGCCAGACTCCCATTAGTGAATGAAATATTTTTTGATGGCATATTTGAAGGAAGAATTCCAACAACCTCAAATATCACATTTATGCACTTAGCTATTATGTAATATTTATTTTTAAGATATGGACATAGTGACCTTATACTGTATGAACAAGTCCAGAATACGTTATGTATAGTGCCTCATCACGCATATATTAATGATCTACTTTTTTTCCTGCAGTTGCTGTGTGCGGCATTTGTGGACTGCAAAGGATTAGCAAATAAAACAGCATTCCCCTTGACTACGCAGTGGAAAGGTGAGTTCATAACTGTGATATTTCAGGCATTTAGCTGGCACGCTTACAGGTGCAGCAGTGGGATTCCTAAATGGCCAACATTTCAGACAGATCGCATTGTGGACATATTGCTGGGAGTATGACCAAACGAGACATAAGTACTATAAGAGAACAAACAAATGGGGTATTGCGTCTGAGCTACAGTGGGCTGACCACATGACTCTTTCAACCCTGGAATTACTCCTGTGACCGGTGTGCCAAATGAGGAGTAATGTTACCAGTCATTCAGAAATGAAGAAGGTTCATATTAAGTACGAGACAGAGTTCATAAACAGTGGTGTAACTCATACCTGCACCTGATGCCAGCTCACATCACCCCTAGTGTTCACCTTTAAGTGAATATACACAGTTTGTGCTCTCTAATTTCTTCCTTTGTTCTTTGAAGACTTTGAGGAGTACAATTCATATCTCTGCTCCAGTGTGACTATTTTTAGAATGGCCCAAATATCAAGGGATCCTGGACTCTTCCTCCCTCTCTTTTTGTCTCTCTTTGCCTCTCTTTGCCTGTCTCCTTCAGTTACCCCCATTCGATTGAATCTCAAAACCCTTGCTCTGTTGTGTAAGGATGATTAATTATTGGGCATGGAAATGCATTTATGTACAATACATTTACCGTATGTATGTGTGTCCCTTTAATATTCATCTCATGAAAATGATTGCGTAATATCCGCCGTGGCTTGAGAGGAGCTTTAAAGTCTGAAAACAATAACCCTGATGATGTCATTGTGACATCATCAGGTTTATCTCAGCTTGAGATCGAGATTTAACATTTTTAACTGTAAGCCTTTATTACAAACTTTGCATGGAGAGCTTGAAAAACGTGGGTATTTTTCAGGTGGCGGGGTTACTTTGAAATATTCTTTCAAGTAGCATTATAGGAAGTGTAAGATCTAGTGCTTTAGTCTTGGCGTCGTTTGCATCAGTTTTGACCATTATTTGTAAATTTTGCTCCTGTCAACTTCTGTCAACTTTATGGAAGTGCTATACTAAACCCTTTGCATAGCTCTTCAGATGTCTTCTTTTTGTTAAACACTTAAAGTGACATGTAGCAGTTATTTTTCACAGAGAGCCAGGGATAGCTCAGGCACTGGCAGTGTTATTGACAAGAAGAGACATTTAACGTCCTCCTTGCGCTCTTCTTAAATAGTCTCCATTTTCCTGCTGGGTGCTAGGGGGAAGGAACTGTCAGGTAGAGAAGGACGGCCACCTTGAGAAGATTCTGATCACCACAGGTTGCTACATGGAGGCTGTGCCCAGTGGCGCTCAGGTAATGGCACCATGCTGTCTTAGTAAGGACTTTTTTTCATTTCTCCCAGGGCAAGGGTGGAGAAAAAGTATAAAAAAGCCGTAAAATAATGTTGTCAGCTCTGCCTGTCTCTGTATCATACTGGCTCCCTCATCCTACCCTCCTGTGCAGCAGACACTGTTAACCACAGACAGCATGTCTGTGGTTTGTATCAGCACCAAACACACACATATTTTGCATTTGGCAATTTAAGCACATATTTGTTTGCTTACATCATCAAACTGCAAAAACATGCATGCAGACATGGCAGCCAAACCTGCTGTTAATTCCTTTAGTTATAATGTTGAATGTTTAGCCAATTTCCTATCTTCTGCCTGTCCTGATATTTGTGAGTGTTAATGGCAGCAGCTTTCCGGTAGCCTGTGCGGTTAGAAACCCACCCCGTGGTATCTTGCCCTCCTGCTTCCACCTCCCCTCCATTATTGTAATGAATATTTAGTGCAGTGTTAGCAATATAGCTAACACTTATCCAGTCACCGTGTGCTGTGTTGCTACTGGGTAGTAAGAGAGGCATTGGACTACACTCCAGTTGTATATTTTTAACATACATTTCAGTGCGTTGCTTCTGCTCGTAGTGTTTAAAATTTGTTTGTGTGGCTTTTATTGCACCAGAGCACAAGGTATATGGCATTCATTTGATAAATCAATCGTAAAATAGCTATTGGTAATGTACACATCCCTACGTACATTGTGCTGCCTCTGATGATTTAACCCTCGTACCACCCGGAACTAGGCCAGCAATATTTCATCTGTGTCATGAGCAAACAGTTTGTTTGTGCGTCTGAGCAGTGCACGAATGAAAAAGAAATGGGAACTGCTGGAAGGGTGACCTTTGGTCCTTCAGCTGGGACTTATAATTCAGGATTGGGTGGTGTTGCGTCATGCTGTCACAAAAAGAGCTGCGTTATGTATAAAGCTGAGATCTGCTACGTGGCTGGACTAGTCAGTATCATGATTTGAGTTTACTTTGCCATTCATCTGTTTACTTTTTCCCTGTCTGATGACACACACGAGTTTATAGTATTGTATGCACACACACCGTATGTACTGTATGTGTATGCTCCTCAGATTTTATGCTCAATCAGGAGCAATGAAGAGCATTGCATAAAATGTGTTTAATGTCAGTCTCTCAAAATACTGCACCAGAGAAATTCTCGGCTTATATATTTAATGCCTCTGCTGACCCTCTGGTCAGCAATGTGGAGGTTCTGTTGAAATTTTGATAGCAAACCTGCTGGGCTGATGCACATTAGGTAAGGACCATTAAAACTGCTCCCCACATTGCTTTGGACTCTATTAGTGAAGCATTTATTGAGTTCCAGCCCCCTCAAATGATTAAAGAAATTACATAATTTTCAGTAAAAACTGAGATCGCCCTCTGCTTCATTATAATAATAATAACAAAAAATTCCAATTAAAGATTACCTGCAATTAATATCTCCCACCAGAGGTCGGAGATAGTCGGACAATTTGGGCACCGCTCATACAAAATTGTGATTTAGTTTGTTTTTTAAAGGTATGCTGAATAAGCTATCAGCAGTTCCTGTTTCCTGTGGGTACAACTATCATTAGATTACTGTACTAAACAAAACTTAAAAGAGACGGTATCCTTGGAAAGTGTCAGCCTCACTGAATCTAAAACAAGTGTACTGTATCATGCATGTCTGTTTAGTTATGGCTCTGAGAAGAACGTAACTTGGGGCAAGCAGGCGCAAAGGGTTTTGCCTTATTTCCTCTTAGGGCTGTGTGTACTACGATAACTAACTTCCTGTTATTTCCAGAACACCGGCATGCCCATGTCCCTTTCACCTCAGCAACATGTCTCACATCTCTCTCTCTCTTCACACCATGAATGCCTTAATTGGGCCCCTGTTCAAAAGTTCCTTCTAACACCTATCCTTTTCTCATATTCTCATCCTCATAAATCATTTCCCTCTAATGTTGCTTTTGGAAAGCTGCTGATTTGGTCTCCACATGACTGTGGTCTAATGTGAAAATCAACATCAGCACTCTAAAATTTTTATAAATATTGAACTGGGTTTTAATAGAATTCTATTACTGTACTTTGGCTTCTCTTTCTTCAAATGCTCCAACCCCATATGTTCTGTATGATCCAGTAGCCAGAGTGCTTCGCAACCCTGCATCACACATTAGCGTGTATTTATGTATTTATGTGAAGAATTCATCTGGAAGAGTACCTGGGTTCTTTCCCACTCGGCAGCCACACTGTTGATCTGTTTCTCACTCTCTCTCACATTTCTTTTTTACCCTTTGCTGTCATACAAAAGTACATTGTACTGTACATGGACACTGGCTTCCAGCCATCTGACTCCATCCAGGAGTTGATGGATCCAGTATCAAAGCACACCACATTTGTTTTAGAGCCTGGAAGTGGAAGCGCTGACCAGATGCAGAAACAATGTAGTCATTGAGGCGACGCTGTAACAGAGGCTGCTATCACTGAGAGTGTAGATTCGACCCAGCACAGTCAGTCTGCTTTCTGTCTCGGTGACATCTGTTTTACACTGTACAAACTACAGATGGCACTTGGTGCATAAGGAACAGTGATTAACTTCATATTGTTACAATGGCAGGGTTGTGTTTACGTATCTATGCTGTAACATCAGTTCTGTGTACTTCTTGGATAAACAATAACCCTAGGTATTATTATTTGATGCTGACATGTTGTGTACATAGTCAGTATGAGTGTGATTATACATTGGTGGCGTTTTGATTATGTGACTAGCAGTGTCCAATAGAGCCTGACTGATACTGGCCCATAACAATGCAAATATTTTCAATATAAAGCAGTCAATGTACATTTTTTAACTTGAACACAGAACATAACCAAATGTTTTACTAGGATCCCTTAAGTTTTCATTATTAAAGAATTGACTGTTCGCTAAAACCTTCCCTCAAACCGCAGTTGTCGCTTCATCGAATAAATCTCTGGATTTCGCTACATGCTTAAGTGATGTGCACGGGGCTGTAGTAAGAAAGATATTGGTTATATAGAGAGGTTATACAAGGTGTGTTTATACCATAGACTGTATAAGAAGTGGACGTAGTCATCGTGACGTCACCCGTTGGTTTGTGGACTGCCGTTTTGAAGACTCGAGTTTGGCCGACAGGGTGGCGCAATGTTGAGTTTTCGCTCAACCTGCGGCAACGGACGTGACCAAATTTGGACAAGACAGTGGAGCTAACGGCCTTGTGTGGAGTTAGCTAGCTTGCTTAGCTAGGTGCACCTGTAATTTACTTTAACTCATTTTCACCCGGATGATAATTTTGTCTAGCAAACAACAGGCTTAAGTCTAAATGTGAAAAATGAAAAATGAATGAATGAACAGCCAACTCCCAATAAGCTTTTTCAACGGCGCTACGACGCTTATATTTACACAGTGCCGTGGGTACAAGTCACTTTAGCCTGATTGACGGAGCACCATGGTAACGACTTGTCAATCACATATAATCCCGCCCTGAATTATACCCTACTTTATGGTCTATTTTCCTCTAAATGAGACCATAATTTACTAAATGTACATCATGTACAAAACATGAAACAAGAGATTGAGACCATAAACTCATCAGGAAAGTATTTACTGAGGTAATAAATCAGGTGAGAAGTAGCCTCATGTTACCATTATTTCTAAATGAACCGGACTTCTTTTTGCGACCAGAAGAGTCGCCCCCTGCTGGATGTTCAATAGAATGCAGGTTTAAGGGTCTTCCGCATTGGACTCACTTCTCAGACCGGAAGCTTCCCGCTTGGTTTATACTCTATTGTAAGCAAACCTTTAGCATGCCTGACTAACTAGCTTACTACAGTAGTAATGCTAACGTACTTACAAGTCCAAAGAGTACCAGCAGCTAACAATTATGCATTATTTTGTGGGGTTACCGGTTATGATACATAACAAGCACAGTTCAGCCCAGTTCAGGACTGTAACATGTACCCATATTATTCCCCTCCTGCGTGGGAGGTGGTCCTGAATTCTGCATCAAGAGTTCAGTCGTAGCATTAAGGGGTAACATGTCCTGCTCTTTAATAAATGTGGGTAAGTTTACACACCAGCAACACCAGCCAAACACGTTGCCCATGATAGCGACGTTTTTGCCAAATATTAGCCCTCATCCAAACCCTTTTTACCTCGTAAAAGTGAAACTGTTTGTAAAATAGATACGATAAAGAACAATCCAACCTTTTACATGGCTCATCAGCTGAACAGGATGCTGACTTTTCACCTGGGACATGTAGCGTTAGCTTCTGTCTTTTAGCATGATATCATGTATGCAAGAAATGTAATATTTAAGAAACACATAATAGATCTTTAGAAATGACTAGGGATGAATCTGTAGAACTTGGATATGAAGTACCTGTAAAACATCTGTGCTATTCTTTATGCAAGCATTCACCTTGCTTGTGTTTCAGTCACAGACTGATTATACGTTGTTGTTTTAAACTGAGTCAGCCAGAGACAGTGTTTTTAGCCGACTCACAACCTAGCTACACCTGATAAAATCTGCCTGCGACAGTCGTTATTTCACCTGGCAAAATCGTCCGTCATCTGCTGAAAATGAGAATTTGCAGTATTCCATTTAACTTTAAGCAATAATTTAAGCTTCAACTTGAACCAGGACCTTCAGTATTTAGATCAAATAGCATGTGAAGTGTGCCGCATTTAGTAGCTACAGCTATTATTTCAATGTGTCAGATATATATTTACTCAGCATTTAGGTAAATTCAGTCAGATAGGACAGTATTAAACGTCTGGGATCCGAGGCCAAAACAACTTGATTGGGACATTCTTAACACGTAGTATTCTGTTCTTTATCTGGTGTAGACCTGAGCTGCTCTCTATTACAGTTATAAACATTCATATACACATATTATCACAAATAAACTTTTAAAGGAATGTGTTGTTACCAACTAACATCTGCTTGGCAAGGTAATTTCAAGTGACCTGATCTGCTCTGACACCCAATTCACACATTAATTACACAGACGCGCACAGATAAAACAGGAGAGTACTACTTATGGAAGTACCCCTCATAAATACAAATCCATCAAGCGTGTCTACATTAGTTATCTGTTGTTACAAGCATTATTGTCAGGAGACAAATTCAAGTCTAGACAGAAGACTCCTCAGTCAGCCTCACACAGAACACAGAGATGAGTGCGCACAGAGCTGCACACGCACAACGTTTCAAACTAGTGCACAGACCATATAACAGAGTGAGAAATATCTTATTGTCTCATTACAGATTAAACAGACCATTTCTGTCATTCTCATTACTGTCAGATTGGCAACAATTCTAGTTTAGATTTATGTGTAAAAAACTGAATTAAATGCATTTAGTATTTGCCCTAGAAACCCAAGAAGAAACATGAGAAAGAAACTATGATTGATTGTGTTTTTTCTTTTATATCAACGCTTGCATTCATAGAAATATGTTGCTAATTATCATTGTTTGTCTCTCCAGCTGGACAAGCAGCATTGATAAGAATAAAAATATATTGGAAATATGCCTGAAATACAGTCCCGCCCAGCCAAACATTGGTAGGCAACTACATAGCTTTCACTATAGTCTCTGTGCTACTGTAGGTAGGATTCAAGGATTCGAGGTAATTTTATTATCGTTACAATCGCATGTTGGGTTTGAATCTAACAATGTAAACATTGTTATATTAATAAAAGCAATTTAGCAGCCTCAATGGCCTGCAGACATCAGAGATAGCTTTATTTACACACATGCTTGTACTTTGCCCACCTAATCAGCTATCATACCGAGTCAAATCAGATTGTTTTGGTCTAAACCAATTTTCCTTACAACCTCACCACTGTCGCCACCATTACTAGAACCCCCTTAAAGCCTGTGATTTGATCTTCCTCACCTTGATCAGATTACACACTGGAATTAGTATAATTACAGCTGTCGCTGATTAATGGGCAAGCTATAATTAGCACTCTGGATATAGGGAGACTGTAAGTGTGTGTGTGCGTGTTTGATGAAGAAAGAATTGTTGTGCAGATGTTGGTGTGTGTGTGTGTGTGTGTGTGTGTGTGCGTGTGCGTGTGTACAACTTTCTACAAGTGCATTCTCATGTTCATGCGTATGTCTAAGAAGTGAAGCCACTACAGAAGTGCCTTAAACCTGCATTACTTCTAATGACCAGCAGGGGGTGACTCCACTGGTTGCAAAAGGAAGTTCGATTGCATTGGATGTAATGGCAAAATGATACTACTTCTGACTTGAATTATTACATTAGTAAACACTATCCTTGTCAGTAGGGAGGCACCAAAATGAAAATAAACTCATTGTCACTAAAATGCTCAGAGAATCAGTGTGTGAACATCAGAAGGGGGTGTAAGTCACACAGACGTCTTGACCTACGCTTTCATTAAAGTGCGATTATTTAATTGTTAATTGTATTAACCTTTCAGGCCTGCCTGCTGAATCAATCATTATCCGTTACAGTCAGCTGTGAACATGGAGGTCTCTGGCAAATCGCTACATGTTATACCTCAATTTTATCTTATATAGACAATGGTTTATTTATTGAGCACATTGAAAATACAGAAGCAAATGGAAAGATGTTTAAAAGTAAGGTGGATAATGGTGAGTGCTGGTGAGATTCAGTCAAAAGTAGAGAAGAATAGAATATTTTCAACCTTGTTTTAAAGTTAGTCGAACTCTGGGAAATCTTTTCTTAGGCTATTTGGTGCATAGCAACTAAATGCTGCTTCTCAGTGTTAATTTTGGACTCTGGGAAAAGTTAGCAGAAAGCTACCAGATGACCCGAAGGGCCAGTGGGGTTCATATGGTAAATACGCAGTGAGAGATGTAGTAGACAATTACAGATTTTTCACCACGCCACTGTTTTTTTCATATTTCACTGTTTTGCCAAATGTCTGTGTTATTTATTGGATGGATTAGGCCTTGTCACTTGAGTTTGACGACATGTTCATCCTTGTAGCAGTTTGTGGATGATTGATTCTGAGATGGGAATAAGTATATATTACATATATATGTTATTTATTATTTTATATTGCTGCATGCCACCGTCTTCATGCAAATCTTACACACGGTGTCATCAAGATTTTCTGGCTGTCACTTGTCATTTGCAACAAAGCTGACATTTCTGCTGAATGTCAGCAGTTACATTCTTTAAGTGACCAACTTGTTGGCATCTTTTTATCCTTCTCCAACCTGAACAGGAGCTTTCATGTGACAATAATGAAAATACCCTGATATACTGGAATAACTCGAATACTGGTATATAAATTCTTTCCTAAGTTTTAGAAAGTATTTTGCAACCACAGATTCTGAATTTCCACTTTACTCTTAAATGAACCCCGTGCCTCACTGAGAGAGCAGTTGATACAAAACCAGATGGATAGTATGGAGCTGCTCTCAGAGTAGCAGAGGAAGGAGAGAAGGTCAGCGATAAGAGATTGAACTGCAGCCGGATTTTAAATATTAATTGAGATGCAGTGTAGATCGGATATTGTGCATGCATGAGCTATTTGTGGGCACTCCAGGTTCAACAAGCTTAGCAACCCCTTCTGCCTCACAGCAAACTTCTCAATCAGTGAGAAAGGGTTCCCGAGCAAAATGGAAGAGCTGGCAAATGGACAGGATGGCTGAAATAGATTACGCAGATACAGCTACCCCGGTGGCAGGGCTGACCTTATCTAAACTTCACAGTCACGGGCCCATTAAGGGCTGTGACGTATCATAGATGGACCTATTCCTCTGTGTCTCAAAAACAGTGCCAAATGTAACACAATCTACAGTAAATACCTTTTATATATATATCATATAGCCTTTATTATAGCTTAATGTTTGAAATTTAAGATTAGAAATACTGTGTTTTACCAATACTGCAATTGCAATTATTTTCTGTAAATTCAACTTTGACTCGCTACAGCTTTTTTCAAGACACTGTCAAAGTTAAAATTGCACTTTTCAAATCATGCTTTTAACATAAAATGATTAAAAAAGCATCTGTTTTTAAAAAGCTTGCAGTATACGAAGCTGTACTTACATCACATTAATTACAGCGTTATATGAGCTACGGAATTTGCATTCAAGCTAACTTAAATTATTAATCGGTTAAGTTACATACACTTAAAGGTTCAATCAAACTATTTACAAAACGTAAGCCTCATGCTCTTCTGGAGAATGTCATATGTTCACACGCTTACGGTACAAATGCATTAGTCTTCATGGAATCAGCTCCAGCCAATGTTGCCATTAGCAGGGAAAACACCAGCCTAACACTATGGCAGATTGTTCTCCATAGGTGATATTAAAACATACAGCGCCTAAAACCACATGATTCACTGTCCCCATTGTCATTCTCTCACACAGGCACACACTATCTACTGCAATGCTGCTGGGGTTGGTTGGAAAACAGATTCTCCAGTGCCCTTTATTTGCATTGCCTAGATTTGTCTGGTTTTTCTTTTCATAGTTGAGATGGCTTAATATTTTAGTAGTTGTGAGCTAGTTATTTTTATTGCCAAAAACCCTATGTGTGCCACTTATGAAATAGTCTTTATTTCTATTTAATTTCTGTTTAATTTATTTAGAAGAAAGGAAGCAAATAAACAAGGATCAATGGGACTACTGTATAGAAGTGAATTTGCTTCATCTAAGTGAGAGTAAATGAGTTTTTCCTTTAGTCGTGTCGGCTGAAGATAAAGAATCATGGCCTAAAGTTTTAAAAGAGATATAGTGTGAAAAAGTATATTCACCTTTAGGCTTGCATATGTAATGTACTGGATATGGTGTCATTTTAAAAGTGTAACTTTAAAAACTGAAACAGTATAATCAGTCTGTGACTGGAACACATTAAAGGTGAATGCTTGGCTAAAAGACAAGCACAGATGTTTTACAGGTACTTCATACCCAAGTTCTACATATTCACCTGTAGTAATTTCTAAAGATCAATTTGTGATTTCAGTAGACTGTGTAGGGAGTGTTACGAGTGTATGCTTGTGTGTGTTTTATTGGATCCATTCAGTGAATAACATTTGTGATCTGTAGTGATGTTGTTTTCCCCCTGCAGCAGGGGGCCCTTTCAACAAGACTGTGTCATGACATGAGTTTGCTGTCACATTATTCTGAAATGATCTCCATTATATAAGACTGAAGTCGGTGGAATATCTATGCCAAATAAAAATACTGCTACAAACACACACGCATATTTCCAAATGCTCCAGCTGGTGGTTTGGGTCTGTAGTCAGAGCCATACTGCTTGGACAAGACAGTTACCAATATGTCAGGTTTTTGATAGCAAAGTTCATTAAATTAGGATTGGTGTGGATAGCAGAAAGAGGAGGTGAGCTCGGTGGTGATACGCTCCTGAGTTTTCATTTTGTGCCATTTTTTAAAAGACTGACTGTGTTGTATTGATGGTAGCATATTTGTTCTTTGATTGTTGTTACAACGAAAAGCTAACTTGAATTAAAGCATCTTATGTACAAACGAATATAGTGTTCTTCCTTACAATAATCAGTGGGGCTGTGACAACAAAAAACATGTAGTTAGGCGTCAACACTTCACTGCACACACAACACGGCAGCTCTTTGACAGCGTGACCATGTTGGTGTTAAGCCTCATGCTGTTCACCCATTCTGCCATAGCAAGGTTTATTCAAGCCTGTGAAGTTCGCTGATAAAATTAGCACAGCAAATTAGCACTGATGAGTCACTCATTATCAGCTTTGTATATGTTGGCAGGAGACGGGTTGTTGTGGGCTGCTTTGCTTTCAGGTCTTCTATTTACTGGAAAGCAAATGCTGTAAACAAAGAAAATATATGTGTGAACTTTAAGTTTGTTTTCATGATGAACGGAGTCATGATTATTATTTTCTTTATAGCTTTCAACATCAAGTTTGCTGCATTTGTTAAACAACAATCAACATCAGGATACTCATAAAAAACTTTTTTCAGCTACTGCTAAAAGTTTTTATTTTGGTAAAGTCAATTTCAATTTCCAGTTTATATAAGATGTTAATACAGCTGCATAGCATTTTTACCGTTGTAGTTTCCCATAGTGTTTTGTATTGTGTCCATGGAGTGTCTTTCTGGAATTGCTGTTGCATGAAGGTTAGGACAGGATTTTAAACAACAGTTGCACTTAAAGCCCAACTGATGTGGGATTTTCAGGGCCAATGCCGATATTAAAGTGAAAAAGAGCCGATATTTTGATTTTGAAATTTATTTGGATAGTAGACCCCTTTCCTGTCCAAACTACACTTAGAACAGGCCGAAGCTGTTCTGTATGTGGGCTATAATACCTTTTCCTAAATGGATTATGTTAATAAAATAGAATAAAGTATCAACAACTTAACATGTAAACAATTGGACGGCAATAAATATTTGCTGCAGGAACATGCAACTGTAAATAGATGACTGAAAGATAGGGCTGTAATGATTCAGCATGTGGATCAAAACCGAAACTAACGTTAGTCAGTGAAATCAGCGGTGGTGCGTTAACAGTCGCTCTGTAATGTAAATTTTCCACCGTGCCCGCTAAACGTAATACCAGATAACATCCCTCTCTGTGTTTCTCTGCAAAATGCTAAAGTGGGTTCCTAAATATACTATATACCAAATATACTTTGGCAGGTTCAAATATACCTGGCCAGTATATGTCGAAAACACACCTGCTGTTGAATGCACCTAATACTACATGACTGTCTACAACGAGGTCTTGCAACTTTGAGATTTGATTTAACGTTATAACTATAACCAGAGCCGTTACGGCTCTGACTACAACTTCACACAAAGAGGAGCTACAGGAAGCCGCGTCAGATTCTTGTTCAGTTCACGTTTATTTACATGTCCACTCATTTCAGACACGCCGACTAACTGCAGACAGGCGGCTCGCAGATAAATTTCGAATACGTTAAACTCTAGTTTAACAGCTCATTACGACGTTAGTGCTCCTCCACTGATAAACATGACATTAGCTTTGTGGCTAATTTAGCAACAGGCAGCGTAAGCTGCTGTAACGTTATGTGATTTTAGAGAATATTTAGAAGTGATGAACTAGAGACAAATGAGAACCATTCGCTAGAACTGCCACACTGTTTCAGAAATAAATCTACAATCACGTATGACAATAACTACCGTAACATTAAACACACTGCGGTGAGCCGGAGGAAGCCGGGAGAGGGTGAAAAACGAGAGGGTTAGCAAGTCATGAATGTTTTCAGGAGAGGAGAAGTGATTGGGTCTATTTTTATTATAATTATTTAAGTCGTGTAATTTATGTGACAAAGGACCGACTCACTGCTAACACAGCCCTCTGCCTGTTTCTGCATGCTGTGCTAGGCTCTGTCAGCTGATTGTTTTCTTCTGTGGATTTTGCTGTGAGGCAGTGTTGTTAACAGGGGAGCTGCAGCGCGCCCTCTTGTGGGCAAACTATGCAGTACTCATAACATGAGTGAAGGATCTTTCTATGTTTCTTTATCAATAGTTATATCTGCTGTTATAAACACAGATGCACTGAAATTGTGCTACTCAAAGCAACTTTTCTAACATTGAAACTGCCTCCTGCAGTTTATTTGTTCATGTCTGCACGTTTGGAAGATGTTGAGGTTTTTTTTAACAGAGTGCCCTGAGGCAGATTTGACAAGCCCTTTTACCCAGAACTCCATGGGTTACAAAAAACAAAGGATCATGAGGACTTCCAAAAATGCCTTGACCAGCCCAGACATTGACATTGCAGACTGGCTGAAGACGCCTTTATGAAAACATTACCACCTTTTTCAGATTTCAAACTCTGGACAATGGAGCAGGTTGACCCTCAGAGAAAACACTGAAAGTATAGAACCAGTATAGTACAGTATAAAACCTTAAATGGCAGTAACGTGATATTTCATGGTATTTCAAAGTGTAAAATACATATTTTATGCTTTAATATCTCATTAATAACAACACTTTCGCTAATGTTAAGTTGGAGACCTAGTTTATCTGTTGAGCCACAGAAAAGCAGTTCGGACCACCGTGGTTAACTACATTTTTTAAAACCTTTCAGTAAAGTCTAAAAATAAACAAATATACAGATTTTACATGTCTCGGTCTATTGAAAAACATGTTATTGTCTGAACTCTCTTTTCTGCGAGATAATATTGAGCAAACTGGCCTCCTTTGCTTTGCCACTATAGCTTTTTTGCTCACTTTAAAACATGTGTTTTGGACTATAAGTCGTGATGTAGTTGAACGC
This sequence comes from Micropterus dolomieu, assembly GCF_021292245.1. Classification (NCBI taxonomy): domain Eukaryota; kingdom Metazoa; phylum Chordata; class Actinopteri; order Centrarchiformes; family Centrarchidae; genus Micropterus; species Micropterus dolomieu. The sequence continues at coordinate 4,573,051 of NC_060156.1, read as the reverse complement.
CAAGCCATTTGTGACTGCTCAGTCAAAATATGAAAAATTGATGTGGTAGAATGACAAATGGCCTCTTCTTGAATGTTGCATGGAGGAAATGAGAAATTTGCTGGCATGTTTTAGTGCACTTCTAAGCAGTCAGATGACATTATGTACCGTTGGCTGATTGTTGACGTAAACATGATCATAATGCATATACAACGGCAGAGTTGATCTTCTGCCTTTGGCTTTGCAAACCCCTCACTGGGACAGTTTTTGTGGACTAACTGTGTTCCTCCTTTCTTTCAGTGGAGGGAGTCACTTCTCTTCTTCTTCCAAACATTGTGGATATGACTGCATCCTTTCCCTTGTTCTCTCCCTCCTGCCCCCATTTGCGTATCTCCCCCGGGCCAACGCTGGTGTGTTTTTTTTGTCTGTGCGTTACTCTGTGTTATTTAGAGTGAACATCATTATCTTAGTGTCTCTTTGGGTGAAAGAGGAATGAACTGAGAGGGGTTGAAAGCCATTATCACTAAGGTTAGACCTATGCTACAAATGGGTGCCATCAAAGGGCCCTGGTGGGCAGGAACAAGAACCATAACAACAACAAACAGCCTTGGCAGCCCATGATCTCATTGTCTGTCCACGTCAAAAATGTTGCAGCCAACAGTCTATTGGCATCTGCTTGCCCACCTTTTAAATGTTAGTTTCTCCCATTATGTCATTTCATTTTAACTCTGCTACGCACTCCTCTCTCTCACCCTATTGTAATTACGAGGGCCATTTGTCTGTGGTTATATCAAGAGTGTATCATGGCCACTCTTCTAGCCTGAGGACATGTATGCTAACAAATCATATGTTGTTCAGCCGGTCAGCATTTTATCTACACTTTGCTTTTGTTTTTCTCTTTCCCTCTGTGTCTCTTTTTCTGTTGTGTCATAATTGCAGCATGAGTGTGACCCATTCCCATGTTAGGAAACTGGTTATATAAACATGTGCCGTGGGCATTTTACCACAGCAGTGCCAGCCTGTGACTAGCCGCACACAGTGTACAGTGTGAACATGCAGGGCAACCACTGCGTCAGTTTTCATTTAGGGATTTAGAGTAGAAGTTAATGAATGAATGCGCACAAAACACACACACAAAAAAAAGATTATTCTAAGAGTGAATATTGCTTTATACAGATCTTCTACAGCCTCTCTAAGCAACTTATTTGAAATATAAAGCCCTGTGAGTGCTTTGCGAGTGAATCCGTATCTGGAACAAAGCTTTCTTTTTTGCCTCAGTAAAGGTGAATCTGACCACACAAAAAAAAATTTGATCCAGAAGGTCAAGGCAAGCAAAAAAGAAATGCGCGTGTGTCTGTGTGAGTCATGAGAGAACAAAACATTGTGTCATTGAATTCCACTCAAGTTCAATGACAGCAAATTTACCCATAATGCTTTGTAACACATCAGAGAGCTTCTCTCAGGGCTCAAAATTACCTCTCACATCTGCTGCTGCTCTGTGCCAGTAATATCCCGACACACACACACACACACACACACACACACACACACACACACACACGAGCACCAAAAGCCAAGAGATGGCCTGTTTGAATTGATTAGACTGTCATAAGTGAAGTGATGATGTGCTTAAACATCGATGATGGAGTCCGTTTCTGCGACTGATTGTTATGTCAATCTGGCCTGCATACAAATTGGGCTAAAATTGCTACGTAATTCATTGGAATCAGTATGCTGTCATGTGCACTGTGAAAGGTAGCAAAAGCACAATGAATACAAAGATGAAGAGAGACGTTTGATAAACATACAGTGTCATTTTGTTGTATACTAACTGAAATATTGAAATATCAATTACCAGAAGTCATGTAACATGGTATGAAATGTCAGGCCAGATTTGTTTGTACTGAAGCAGAGAAGAGCGGAGAAGGCAAAGGGTTGAGTATAGGTGAGTCCAGAAACTGACTTGGTGCTGTTCAGGAGACAGTTTGCATTTCACTTCTGAGGTTCTAATGTGTTGTTTCCTGTCGGTGGCGAAGCGTACATGCCTGACAAAAGAATTTGGAGAAAATGGGGCTAATCTCCAGAGACACTGTTAAGAAGGGTGAACTTCTCCATTACAGCTGTAATGTAGCTTTAAAGCAATTTGCAGGTTTCAAAATATTCATTCAATGTTTGTATGAGCAGGCTCCACTAGAGAAGATGATGGATCGGGTTCCAGCGTGGATTTGTTGAAGGGATTTCAAGAAACACATCAGTAGAAATAGAAACATTATGGCAGTTCATATTGCTGCCAAAGCAGTCAAGCCTTTTGCTCATAACAGTGGTCATTTTGTGAATAAAAATATCTTCAGTCTCTCCAGTGACCCAACACAGGAACACACACACGTAGCTTTTGCTGCAACATTGAATAAATAGAATCCTGCGTAAAATAAATTGGCAATACTTCCCTAAATAATACAAAACTGAGAATACTGTATTTTTTACCAAAAAGAGGCAAAACACACACATAGTAAAAACATTTAAAACAACCGCAACATGCCTTTCCACAATGTCCCCAGTGTCCTACAATGAACAGTTTTACTGTCAGGGCTTCAGACATCTCACCTGAATAAGACCTTGCTAGTCAGAAGAAATAATCACAATTCTATGAAACATTTACCTTGAGGGGAAAATATGTAGGCACCAAACAGCAAAGTGAACTGCTTCATCTAGTAACTAAACGTCTCCCTGTGTAGTGCTGTACCAAACACAGCATCCATATTAAAGTTACTCTGCGGAGTTTCTGATCATTAGTAGCGCTATGGAGCAATATTTTTACTGGGGAGGGAGTAGGTCTATGATTGTATAGTGCATGAGGATGCACATGCCGGCAGGTGACGTGATACGCACTCATAGTAATGCACCAACAAAAGGCAGGGAAGAAGTCAAGCAAACATAGATGGTAACAAGGAATTTTCTAAAACTTGGCCTTGCAAAAGGAAATCCATTGTTTGTTAGACTTTACAGCGCTCCCCAGTTTGTGACCAATCAAGTTGCAGAATGTTTTTGTTGTCACTTTTTTAACATGGTGGTGGGTTCTTTGAAATTTCAGGTTACAGAATTGTCTAAAAACATACAGTTTTTTGTTATATCCATTGACACATTGTTTGGTCATTGCACCTAACAGTAGTAGATGCTGTAGGTGTTCTAATTATCTAATTTTACCTATTGAACCACTGCTTTTAAGTCCAAACAAACAAACAAACAGAAGCAAAAGGTTCACAATAATAATAAGAATGCAGTGAATTGCTTTTCAATTTGTATACCTTTCTCTCACTCCATCAACAAAGCCCTCATTTTTCCATTTACTTTAACTCCTATAGTGCCGTTTCCTCCCTCTCGTTCTGATTTCTCATTGTCTGCACTGTTTATCGGCCCCCTCATTCTCTCTGTTGCTGTTTCTGGTTTTCCCTTGAATGAGCCAATGGGCAAATGGCATTGAAATCCTCCTTAGTCAGCATGTTTGTATCAAATTGAATGTCCACCGCATAGCTTTCCACCAAAGCAGATGAAAAGAAACCTTACAGTTATGCATTAAAGAGTAATGCAGTTTCCTTGAGCACTTTTTAAGTGTAGCATACTTAATAAAACAGTGAAGTATAACAGGCAAAAAAGAAAAAAGAAAAAAGGGGGATATCACATCACCTGCAAAATCAATAGGGATGACATTAATAAATGAAACGAAAGAGTAATAACACTTTTGTCTGTCACCAGTGTTTTTAAAGTGGCCATTAGGGATGTAGTGCTGGCAGAAATCTGTTTGGTCCTTCCATCAGAGGCATGTTACCAAACTAAAATAGCAACCTTTATGTAACTGCGGCCTTTGCCTTGTGGAAAGAGATGTCAAATGTAGTTCTGCAGCGTAATGGCTTCAAATCGTTTCTGGAATACAACAGCTAAACAAACAGAGAACAGGAATTGGGAGCAAAGAAGCCATTTTGGTAATTCTTGGCAATTCTTCAATATGGAGGTACATTTTTCTCACTTCATTTGTCAGGGATTACCTGATGAAGGCCATACTTGTTATAAAAGATTATGCTACAATAAGTGCTTGAATACATTTTCCATTTTTGTACTTTAACAGGCTGGTTATACAGAGCTGTCACGACTTTTTATAGTCAATCATTCCACTCTCACCTGGAAATGCTGCACTTCTCCTTTTAATTGATTTTACACACAAGCTAAGACTTGTCATATTACAAGGTGAAGCCCTTGGCAGAGGCCATAAAATGTCTTAAGACTATTTATTTTGTTCTGAAATTCAATAGAACACTTGTTTGTATGGACACGCATGGATTTGCGGCTCAACTAAACAGAGAACAGGAATTGGGAGCAAAGAAGCCATTTTGGCCCGCAATGGTATTGTTTATTTACAAAATGATTATCCACTGAGTAAGAGGTGAAGAGACACCAAGTTTGACATGGTGACGTGGGGTCAGATTGTTTTTCATTCCAATAACTTGTTCTTAGTTTGAGTTTAATTTGGGTAATTACATGAAACAGTGGCACACTACCAACCTACACCACAACCCCCTCCCCCCCGAATGTTCTGACAGTGATTCATTAGTTCATCGTGTGTTTTGTTAGTGATTCTGAAGAACTCCTTGTCTGAAGTAAATTTTCCCTCTAAAAGAAGCCTCTTGTGTTTTTGAAAACTGCAGTTTTCAACGTCACCGTTTTTTGGGGATTGCAGAGGCTACAAGCAATCACACACACACAGCTAAATAAAGAAATAAATAAAAATCAACAGACATGTAGACGGATCGCGAGCAGCCAGTTAGCAAGTCAGACCAGCTTTGCTCACTGGTCCATAGTAGAGCAGGCCTAAGGCAGCTATGGCCAGATGGTAATTCCAGAAAGATGTTCTACCAGCCCATCTTATTGATATTCACTCACAGCTCATATTTGTTTTAACAGGGCTGCATGATATGCATTTATTAATTAAGGACTTTACTTAGTATACAATTACACAGTCACACCTGAGAGCTGCCTGGTGCAACCAAAGTCTTCTGCTGTCGGCCACAGGACTGCAAAGCATTCAATAATTTAAGGCTTAAACACATAGCACTAAAAGGAAACAACCATGTTTGCGTTGGTGCGTTTCAACAGAAGAAGACTTTAAGAAAGAGGGACTAACAAAGAGGGGAAAATGAAGGAGTAGGGGGAAGGGAGGCCTGGCAGAGGGATGGAGGCCTGAGCGCCACAGGCGCATCTGCCCACGCCTCACTTCCCCCTCTGTGGTTTTCTAGACTGGCACATTGACACAAACAACAACGCGTCAGGAGGCTGTCACTTCTTTCTGCTGCTTTCCCAAGACCATTATTTCACAGGTGTGATTGTTGATTGCTTCCTATGCAAAAGGATATACTTCACCATGAGTTCCTCAAATTTTTGTTTTTGCTATTTCTGCTCCACATTATCTCCGTGGAACTATCCCAGTTCCCAAATGAGTGATGTTGGGCAGACTTACTGGAAAGTTGGGGGTTAAATAGGCCTTACTGAGTGACATCTCAGTGGTTGTAATCCTGGCAGGGAGACCGAGTTGTTGTTAAATTGACCACCCTACTAAAACTGTCTGGTAGCTTTGGGGGGGTCACTCATGAAACTCATGAGTCCCTTTCCAGATACAGAACCTGTAAAAAGAATCAATCCTTACACTGGACTTAAGCTCTCAATTCTTCAGTATGGAGGTACATTTCTCTCACTTCATTTGTCAGGGATTACCTGATGAAGGCCATACTTGTTATAAAAGATTATGCAACAATAAGTGCTTGAATACATTTTCCATTTTTGTACTTTAGCAGGCTGGTTGTACAGAGCAGTCACGACTTTTTCCAGTCAATCATTCCACTCTCACCTGGAAATGCTGCACTTCTCCTTTTAATTGATTTTACACACAAGCTAAGACTTGTCATATTACAAGGTGAAGCCCTTGGAAGAGGCCATAAAATGTCTTAAGACTATTTATTGGGTTCTGAAATTCAACTTGTTTGTATGGACACGCATGGATTTGCTGGTCCTCCGGGAACAGGCCTTAATAACAAAGGTTTCCCACAAATGGTTCTCATTTTACCAGGTGTAAGCTTTAGCCTACTTCGCCGATACCCTGACGCTATGTTGTATTATCTCATACACTCACAATGGATGACACGCACACAGAAATGTGAACACAACATGTCGTGGCCTACTTATGGAGTACCTCTGTTGTACGACAGAAAGGCTGAAAGAAAAGGAGGTTGGCGAAGCTCTGCAGGCTGGATATAGTCTCCATTTTGGAAGTGGCCAATTAACTCCACATTCCTATTCAATGAGAATGAAGCCAGTGTTAGAGGAACATGTCCCTGTATGCAAACATACATAAACACACAAACACGCAGTTACACATTCCCCTATAATTACAGTCAGACTAATTCTCAAGCATTTTGCTTTTACTCAGACACGCACACAAAGTCCTCCCTGTCCCTCCTCGGCTTCAAGATAACATAATGAGGGCTCAGGTGGTAGCGTTGATGCTTGCTCTGGGCGGTGGCAATGCAGATGTTACCTGGTGGCTCTTTCCTCTGTGTGTGTATGTGTGTGTGTGGATGTGTGCGTGTGTGTTTGCGGACCAGCTGCGATGGCCAGCTGCCCACTTTACGAAGGTCTTGGCAACTCCCCAGATGGTTGACCCATATAGACAGCAAGAGTGGAGAGGAGCACACACACTGTCTCTCTTTGATACACACTGAGGTACACCTGCGTGGGCACACTTCACAGAGATACTTGTGTAGTCCCATCAGAGCAGGTGAAGGTGGAAAGTAAGAGTTTTTATGACTTCTTTTTGGGGTGACCTCAAACTTTCCTGATGCAGCAAAGTTTCATCAGAATGTGGTTTTATTATTTATAATATTACATTATTATATTATTTATAATTATGAGTTTGTTTCCAACTTTAAAGCTTGCTACAGTTTACATATTGCATGAAGTCCAGAATATATGCAGTTAGGGTTTGGGTATCAAGATGGTTGAAACCGTTACCAAATTTCCAAGAACCATGGATTCATTAAGACATGTGCATTTCTGTTCTGCTTATGAGTTTGCATTGCTGATTGAACTGGAGTGAGCATTTTACAGTCCATAAAAGTTGCACTTCTACTTCTACTATTTGCCGGGACCTGCTACGCGTCATTTGTTACACAGTGCGTCAACAAAGCATGAAGAAGAGAGTAATTCTATGTGCATTCCCGGACCGTGGCGGACCGCAGCAAAGGCTCCACAGTTTGGCTTAGCTTCACAAAAAAAAAAAGAGAACGACACAACAAAATACCTGCAGTAAGGATATTTGGTGCGAGGGAGGAAGCATCTCCAATATGACGAAACATTTACTTCCACATGGCATGAATGATGCCCCAAATACAGCTAACTCAGTAGCAACCTCTCACGCTCAGTTACAGATGAGTACTCACCTTTTATATTGAAGGGAAACGATTGGTATCTACAAATTAGTCCAATATATATTCCTCTTGGGTCGTACTCACACTAGGCCCGTTTGCCTTGTACCGTGCCCGAGCACGATTGTCCCCCCTCCCCACTCCCCCGTTGGCCTGCGCTCACACTGCAACTAAACGATCCAAGCCGGAGCACATTTACGTCATCACACCAGTGTTTCCCACACATTGATTATTTGTGGCGATTTGCCAGAGTACCAGCGCTTTTTTACTGGGCCTATTTACAATCGTATTTGATTGCAGAGCACATATTCGCTCAGCACCTCGATCGCTCCCTCTCTCTCTCGTGAACACAGCTGCACATAACATAAAGCTGTCAATGTGCAGCTCTACCTTAAAAAAAGTTATTAGCAAGCATGTAAAGAGCCTAACTAATAAGGATAGCAATGTTAACGCACAGCTGGGTTGTCGAGGTTAGTACGAGCGATCGCACTGGCCAAACAAACCTGGCATTGGGGGTTAAACGTGCTCGGGCACGGTACAGATGGCATAGTGTGAGTACGCCCTTAGATAGAAGTCCCCAGAGACGCCCCTCTAGTACAGAAACTCCTTTCACTTTAGCCATGAAGGGGAAAGTGGATGAATGTCTCCGAGCGTTGACAAGATTTGTGGTGAAGGGGTTGGAATCAGAACTGAGATGTGATGAGTAGAATCGGAATCAGAATAGATAAAATTGAAATGAAAACCAACTTGCGTCTTTCTTCGGTTGTTCCAACGATTAGAGAGCGTATGCGGCCACCTAGAGAAAAAGCGCTGCAACCGCAGTCTTTTTTTGAGGGTGAGCCAATGGTTTTGTGCGGCCACTCGGCACTTCTAGTTGAAAATTTGTGCCACTGTCGCTCCTGTTCAGGCAACCAATCATATAGTAGATGGGGCGGGACTTGTCACCCTGTTAACCAAGAAAATGGAGCAGAAGCTTTATGTCCTGGCTGTGGCATTGTAATGTCAGACAGAAAATATCGTGACAGAAACAGAAAGGCCCATTTGTGGGAGCAGCTCGGCCGGACACTGAACGTCACTAGTGAGTGTTGTGCTTTTCTCTCCCTACGCGTTGTAAGCTTGTTGTTAGCCGTGTAACTCAAGCCCTTAGATGGTAATGGTTTTTGGAAACCAGATTTGGAAAAGGGCTGGGTTCTTGTGGGATGTTGAGCTCTGTGCCAGAAAGGAAATCTAACATTTTGGAGTAGCCGTGATAAAGGCTAACCCCCATTTCACACAATTGGACTTTAATCAGTAGATCTACTGCTGAGAAAGTTTTAATGCAGACGTCTCAGCAATATCACTTTAATAATTAAAAAACATTGTTATCATGTTTAGTCATCCCCAAACTGTAATAGTTGGTCAACATGAGAAATAATTACTCCGGATGGGAAAGTAAACAACACAATTTATGGAGTGAGTGGGAACAAGAGGAAGTAAAATGGGATGAGTTAGAACTCACAAATCATGATGTGAAAATGCTGACATTGCTCAGCCTGCTCTTTCTCCTCTTCCTTGGTGTAGCTATCTGCCTGAGGGACCAATGTTTCCATAGCATTGATTTACTCCATGGAAAATATCTAAGCTATGTCACGTTAGAATATAATGGGATGTAATAGTCCATCGGCATCAATAGCCTACTGTGACCGTATGCCCTTTTTTAATGTACGTTGCCCTCACCAGAGAAACAGCCGCAGTTTGTTCAGACAGTACAATTTACCTGTGTTCCAGACAGGCGCCCACTGGTCGGGCTGCCTACCTACATCGGTGAAAAATAGCAACAAGCGTGGATGTGATCGGTTCAGCTATACGGGTTGTTTTAAGGTAACATTGAGTTAACTGCTCCTAGCAACCACTACCGCAGCTTCTGTCGAATGAAAATGACCACTGATTGGTTCTGATTGGATCATCGTTCCAAGATGTCAGCAATTACTTTAGCGAGTGCACTGTTCATATCGTCATAGCCAATAAAACTGTTGGCCAAAGCGGCAAATATAAAATACAAATTCCTACAAACTGTACTTTTCCTTTAACCATATGGGCGGCAGATCAGAAAAGACTCATAAGTCATTTTAGGAATGGCTCATTTCCTGCATGTCATCCCGTCTCTGCCACATTTTCTGTCCCTCTTTGGCTGTACCATCAAGAAATAAAGGCAAAAATCACCCAAAATTTAAAAAAAAAAAAAGGACACGAGTCATTTTGAAAGGCAATGTCGAACTTTGCCCTTAACCCTTTAGGTAAGAGTAATATTGCTAATTGACTTTGCATACTGAGCGTCAACCAAAGTCTGCTGCAGTCCCAAACGACCTCCCCATGGTTCTCCTATGTACAGTAGTCCAATAACAAATGACCCCGCAAAACTGTTTAGGGATTGAAATGTCCTTTAAACCTGTGGATAGCCCTTCCTTTGTGTATTCAGAGGTGTTTTTCAGCAGTCGTGTGTGTGTTTGTGTGTGTGTGTGTGTGTGCAGTCATTATCCTCAATGTCACACCGCACTGCAGTGCAGTAAAAACCTTTTGAGTAAGTGTGTGTTTGTGTGTGTTATATAGTCTATCCAACAGTTTCAGGGCTTCCATAAGTGTGAATTTCACCATCTGATGGTAGATCTGAAATTTAAAGTGAGCTGAATATTGTGTTGAAATTTCTTTTAGCCCCTTTATCTGTATTTCTGTATACACAGTTTATTGTCCTATTAGTCTGTCCCAGCCTTATTTCTTTGTCCATCTCACTCCACCTCAGTACATCTGTCTTCGCCTTGTTAATTAAAAACCCCTTTTCCCTTGATCCTTTTCCCCTTTGCGGCCAGATCCATTTCTTTCCCTGTGACCTCAAGTGTTCCTCTTCTTCTCTGTAACAGAGAACATAGAAGCTTGTGCCATCAACAAGGGCACACAGCAGGGTAGAAAGATAAATTGGCTGAGGAAAGAGGCTCGTTCGTCATAGGAGAAAATGCTGACATCTGTGTCGTAACGGATAATAAAGAGAGGGAGGACTATTAAAGGTGAGGAGAAATGTACCGCGGCTCAGCATGACACGAAGCGGGATGGATATTCTGTTGTAGATTGTGAGCAGCTAATGTGTTTGGGGGAGCGGGGAGGGGGGTGGTTATCTTCACATCAGTTTACTATTTAAACCTCCTCGAGCTTCTTTGAGAGAAAACACTGCTCATTGTCTGTTGCTCTGAATTACACTGTCAGGTAATTTGTGTTGACATCTCCTGGCCCAAGTATGTGTCGCAGTTCACACTGGGTTTTTTTCCCCCTGAACATGTGAACTGCGAGCAAGTTTGATTTTTCTCACTAAATTGACCAGAATGTTAAAAAAAAAAAAATCCCATCCAGAGGCGTGCGGTCCACCTGCAGCTTATTTTGTCAGTGTTGCCATGACAACATGCACATCTATTAGGATTTCCCTGAGATTGTTGTCAAAATGTTGCTTGTAGCAGCTCGGATGAGCCAGAGTTGAAACGCGGATAAGCGTGACAACTGTGAAACAAAATTTAAAATAGCTCAGCTTGATTGGTATTTGAGGGAGCACCTCGTGTTGTTAGTCAGATCTCAAAGGAAACTGGAGCAGCATAGGAGTTGGAGGGGACGTGATGCCTTTTGTTATGGGTGCTCGGGAGATGTGTGTAACAACATCCAAGACAGTTATTATTGGTATGAAATATAGGGGATCACTTCACAAAGACCTGCAGTGGGAACCTACACTGTGTAGCTGCTGCCCTTCCTATGTTACAGCCGGCTTTGCCCTTCAGGTGGGTATCTTACTAGAGGGGCTAACACAGAGGCGGCCATTGTTCTCTTCATGCTTGCGTCAATGGCACATGTGCACAAGCATATACACACACACACACACACACACACACACACACACCACTGCTGGTCAAGCCCCAGCCAAAAAACCCAAAGCCACAAGCAGTGGAGCGGATCTGTCCCAGGCGGAGAGCTTGAGGCTGGTTAAGGAGGTGGACCACACCCAGCAGTGGGAGCTGATGGTCGGCTTGGGAACTAAAGGGAACTCCCATAGGAAGAATTAAGTCATTCCTATTTACAGACCCTCTTAATGTAGAACAGAAGCAGGGTCCAGTTTAGAGAGGCTAAAATATAGCAGCTGGTAAATGATGTAAAATAATCAGTGAGGTTTCTGAAATCATTTGGATATTTAGGTTTTTGGAATCTGCTAGAAGTCACAAGATTATTTTGGCAGTCTGGTTTGTTTATAGATGATAATTGGATGGCTTTGTGGTACTGTGTGCGTGTGTTTTGCTTTGTGTGTATTCTCTCACATTAGAGTGTGTTTTTGGAGAAGGCAGCCCCCTTCTTGTTTGGCGTCGCTCTTAGTGACACAGTATGCTGTTCGCATCCTCACAATATTTACATTCCTCTGTGGCACCACAGAATACACTGCAGCTTGGTGGTATCTGGCAGATGCCCTGTGGAAGGTCTTTGCTTACAGTCTGGCAGAAGAAACTCGCACTTTCAAGTTTTTATTTGTTTTATACTTTGGAGTTTTCCCCCTGTTTTCCTTCTGAATTTTGAAATGGCCATTTCCCATGCAGTGCAGTTTTGTCACTGCTAGCTCTCACTGTTGGTGAGGGTGCGGAGGCCGTGTGGCTCTTCTGATACATGTGGAGCCACCAGCTGCATTTTCACCTGCCAGTGAGAAGCTTCATCGGATCTACAGTCCCTTTTGCAATGCCCCAAACAACCATAGAGGCCATGATCGCAGTGTCAAGGAGACACTATCCCTCGCTGACTGATGCCACTCACTTATACTACACCTCAGGCGACCAAACTGGTTTTTGCAAAGCACTTGGAGCCCTGCATGATCACAAAGAGGAGTAGAAATATATAGCCACTCCTAATCCCTTGCATTGTAGATTCTACCCATCACCCAAATGCTTACAATGAAATATGAAATATGCACTCTAACATGGGATTATTCAATTCCATCCTTTAAAATGGGGTAGAGGACAGAATGGGAAGTAGTGCAGGGAAACCGCAGAACCATTGCAGAGCTTTCGAACGTTTTACTAAAATCCCTGCTATGCACATCTTTTGAGTCAAACAGCACAGACTGATAAAATGCCCACAACAGACAATTAATTTCTTTCCACTCACAGTTTATGACATTGCGCATGTGAGTAGGTTGTTGGCTTCTTATTTAAAAAGTGAAAAATGTCAGTGAACAGTGTGACTTTTTTTTAGAGCGCTGGCAGCCTTTCTAAAACCCTTTTGTCATCTTAGTGTACACCGTCTGGGATGAGAGTGTTTAATGTGGGGTGATGTCTTAGTCAGCACCTTCTGCTCTGGCTTGTGCTTATTCCACTCAAATTTGTCATTATTTTTACACTTCCACAAATTCCCATGTGGGAGCTTGACAGTGCATTCCAGTCCTTTCCCCCCTGCCTGACCTGCCTCTAGGTTGAAGGATAGTGCAGCAATAACACATGTGAGCAGTTACAGCAGTCAGCAGTCTGCTTGAAAATTAGCGCAAAATACTAAAAAAAAGCCTATGAAAAACATTCACCCCTCTGTGTGCACATGCTGCATAATGTTTAATTATCTTGTAGCAGTGCTGCCCTCTGCTGGAAACGTGTCAGTAGGACAAAAACACTGCCACACATTGACAAGGTCCCATGAAGAGAGAACAGTACATGGTGATCCAGCTTCTCTCTCTCGCCCTTGAATTCTTATACACACACAATCAATCACAGGGCAATCACACGCGTGTAATTAAATGATGGATTAATTATAATTGTGTCCTCGTGTATGTATGTGTGAGAAAAAGAGGTCAGAATGGGGGGGGGGGGGGGGG